>NC_045427.1:84405959-84705959 GCF_902635505.1 Sarcophilus harrisii
CAGTCTTGAAATGATTCCAACTGTCTCCTGACTTCTCACTGTTGCCATATTCAGTGGATCCTGTCAGGAGCAAGTTGATGACTTAATAGTCTTTCTTGAGTGGATTTGAGCACTTTGGCTGTGTGTTTATGTGTAGTTGTCATGCTTAAAATATTCATATGAAGGTTTGAAATATTTATTTGAAGGCGCTCTTGGAAGAGTTCAGCAGTAAGGCTCATTCTCAGTGCTTCTACCTTTTTTTTTCGCCTCTCTAAGCAGTTATTTTGTGCATCTACGTTGTGCTATATTTGATTTATATTTGATGAAATTGTTTCTGTAGTTATTGATAACTTCTTGCATTTAAGATGAAGTTAAAGAGGCTATTTGGCATAGGAGTTTTCTCTCATATATTCTCAAATTAAAATCTGATTCTGTAAACCATTTGGGAGCCATTCTCTCCCTATACCTGGAATGCACTCCTTCCTTATCGCTACCTTTCAGAATCATTATTTTGCTTCAAGGATCAATTCGGGTGCCACCTTTTCTAAGAAGTTTGATCTTTCTTTTCACTTAACAATTGTTATTGTTATTTATTTCCCCAATTTGCCTTGTCTTTTTAAACATCTCTGTAACTCCCTCTTTTTTAACATACTCAGTAGAATATAAGTTCTTTGAAGACAGGAACTGGATTAAAAAAAAACCTGGCACAATGATTGGTACATAGGTATTTAATAAATGTTGAATTAAATTTAATGTTTAATTAGCAAAGTTTAGTCACTGAATTTTGTTGTATAATAAGCATTTTCCCTTCTGAAAGTAAAATGTAAGTATTTTGACAATGGGTTTTTTTTTTCAGAAGTTCAGTTTTTTGTTTGTATTTTTATTTTGTTTACATATTCTCAGCATCCAGCACAGTGTATTGCATATAGATAGTTCTAGATTAAATGAATAAAATTATTCCTTACTTTAAAAAATTAAACAAGTTGAGATGGCAGTCAGCTAGACAGCTTTCTCTAAATTCAGTTTTCACTAGCTATATATTGTATGTACTTATTTATTTTCATCTACCTCCATTAGAATATAAGCTCCTTGAAAGGATGAACTATGTTTTTTAACTTTCTGGCACATGCTAATCTCTTAATAGATAAGTGCCTATTATCTATCAAAAAATTGAGAAATAAACAAGGTCATGCAAGTGTGGATAAAATCCAGAAGAAATTTAATAAGATTGTCTTTTGAAAATAGGATGTTATATCATTGAGAAGCTTCCTTTTTAAAAATGATATTTTATTATTTATTTTGAACTTAAAACCCAAAAAAAACCTTTCTATACACACAAGAAAATCCAGAAAGAAGATTCTATGTGAAACCATGAATCTATTTTAAAATATTTGCTTTTTTTTTTTTTAAAGCATCTCACAAATTTTGCAGGCTATTGTCACAATTGTCCTAGTTTTCTTGGCTATTTCCATGTTTCTTTCTGTTCTCTTCTGTGTATTTTAAAAAATATTCCAGTAGTTTTCATCTATGCCTATCTCCTCCTTTCCCATTAACCATGTAAAAGAATAGGAGGGGGAAAAAAAAAACTTTGTAACAAATAAGCAGTCTAGTCAAGTCAAATGAATCCTTACAGTGGTTGTGTTCAGAAATTTGTGTCTCTGTACCATTACTTCTTTATCAGGAGATGGATAATCACAGGTCCTTTAGAGATTTAGTCATTGCTTTGAGTAAACTTCTTAAGTCTTCCAAAGATGCATTTCTTTACATTGTTGTTGTTCTTGTATAAACTGATCTTCTGGTTCAATTTGTTATACTGAGTCAGTCCATCCTACCCAAGATTCTCAGAAATTGTTTCTTGTCTTTTTCTATGACATAATATTCCATTGTATTCATATACCACAATTTATTCAGCCTCTTTCTAGTTATCTAAGAGACTATCTAGTCCATGATTTCTTTTTCTTCCTCTTTTAAGAATTCCCCATCAGGGTCAGAAAGTTTTGTTTTCCTTGTGATTAATTGAATCCCTATTATTATTCTCCCTACCCCCTTTACTAACCCTACTTTGTGAAAGTGTCAAATATAATGGATCTCTACACCAAAATGTCTCTCTAACCCTCCCTCAAATTCAGATAAGAGTGAGATTCATTTAATATCATCTCTTCTCTTTCCCCTCTTAAAATTAACAGAATTCTAACCCTAGAATTTTAGGTTTTTTCCTATTTAATTCTATTAATAACTCTTTGAAAATATTAAACTTCTAAAGAGATACACATTTCTTCTTCCCCCCATTAGAATGTTAGCCCTATCTGATTATATAGCTCCTTCTAATTGCTTAAATAAATTTGTTTTTTCTGGACTTATATTTATATTTCAGAGTTCCCACTCAGTTCAGATGTCTTTTTTAAATCAGAAATACTATTCTATTAAAGGTCTATTTTTTTCCCCCATGTAGGATTATGCTCAGTTTTTCTGATTTGGTTCTTGTTGATAAGCCTTTATCTTTTGTCTTTTAGAATATTCCAAGATCTCTTCTCCTTTTAAGTAGTTGCTGCCAGCTCTTGTATTTTTCTTAATTTAGTCCCATCATAATTGAACTTCTTCTTTCTGTATATTTTTAGTTTAGTTGTTTTTTTTTTAAATAGGAGCACTAGATTTGGGCTGTAATACTCCTTGGACTTTTCTTGTAATACTTCTTGGATTTTTGGAAGTGCTTGTTAGTCTTCTTGTCTTTAGTTTGCTCTGTAGCTCTAATAGAGCTAGATAATTTTCACTTTTAATTTATTGAAATACAGGCTTTTTATTTTAATTATTTTCCAGTATTCAAAGTTTCTGAAATTTTCTCTCCTTGACCTTGTTGTCTAGGTCAGTTTTAAAAATATTATATATCTTACATTTTCTTTTATTTCTTCAATGTTGTTTTAATATTTTTTTTATGTTGTGGGGTCATTAATTTCTATTTGGTTTATTCATTTTGTAGTAAAGTTCACTACTTTATCTTCTCAACTATTATAGTAATACTGTTTTTCTCCAGAGATTTTTCTTTCATTTTTTATTTTTTGCTTCATTTCTTTTGCATATTCATATAGTCCTTGTAGAAAAAAAAATTATACATTTTTTTCTTTGTGTCTCTGATTGTTGTTATACAGTAAGAGCTACAATGATTTCTGATACTAGTCAGAATCATCTTTGATTCATTTATCTGTCTGGTGTCAATTCCTCAATTTTGTTTTCAGTCTTTGTCACCTCATTTCTTGATTTCTTGCAGTGAGTTTCACTTCCTCATGTTAGACCCCAAAAGACCTTTGATATTTACAGTACTCTATCTTCACGGTCCTCTTTGGCATTTGAGGCTAGAATGTTGTGAACCTCAGAGGGTTTGGGCTTATACTGTCCCAGTAGGTTACTGCTATGATACTGTAGCCTTGTCCCGTTGGGGAACTGGATGGAGAGGGGTAGTTAGACTGCAAACTGGAGATGTACTCCTTATGAGAAAAATTCGTTCAGTACTCATCACTCTTCATGCCTTCAGGAACCAATTAGCAGTGAGTACCAAGGTACCATTATATAGGCTTTATCCTTTTGTTCCTTCAGGGATTCTCTGCCTTTATGGGTAGGGGTCTCTTGCTGGTGAAATCAATAAACTCTTACAGGTTCCTAAATTTTTGTTTTGGAGTTTGGTTTTGGTTTTGTTATTGGTTTTGGTTCTGATTTAGTTTGCTTTTGTACTAACAATTTTTCCAAATTGTTGTTCAGTTATTTATCAGTTGTATCCATCTCTTCATGACCCTACTTATAATTTTCTTCATTTGGGCTTCAGAGGAAACTGAAGCCCCTAACAATTATATGAGGGCCTCATCATCACATAGTTAATAGTCTAATAAGTATCAAACTCTAGTGTTCCCTATACTAAGTTTAGGTTTTACCCAAATATATAAAGAAGATATTGTGACTCTATATGCATAAATAATTAATTTTTGGCATTTAGCATTTCAGTGAATTCATCAATGTTTTCAAGTCAATAGAATGTTACTTAATAACTTGTAAGTCAAAATTTCCTATCTGATAATTCTAGAAATCCACAAGAGTTAAATTTCTTTAAGAACCTGATTTACAAATAGGGAGTTAGACTTTAGGTACACACTTAATGTTGCATTTAGGCATCGGATACCATTTTCTATTTATATACACTGTTCTTGAATCCTTAGGTATCCATATACCCATATAATTCAAAGTAAACAATTTTCTCAAGAACTATTTTCTGTTTATTTTTAATTTGCTGAGTAATCTTGAATAAATCTGATAATCAGACTTGACTTAAGTTTCTTCATCCCAGTTGTATCTCTTAAGCTCTGTGAAAATGAAAGCTTTAATTTTTTTTATGAGTAATAAAAGCTTGTCTTGTTAACTAATACTAGTAACTTTTTAAACTATTGTACTAGATTTTGTTTCTTAATCACTAAGTATTTTTCATGCCTACTATATGCCATATACTGTGGTAGGCTTTGAGTACACAGATACAAAGAATGGAATAATTCATATTTGTATATAAGGGAAAATGAATAAATATAAATAGTTAAATAAAAAAAGTTCATCTGGGAGGAATGGGAGGAATTTAAGAAATTAAGATAGGTTTCATTTAGGATAAGTTACTTGAGTTTTTTCTTGAAGAAAGAGAGGGGATCTCTGCGGCAGAGATGAGGAATGAGTTCATTCTAGACATGTGGAATGGCCAGTGCAGAAGAATGGAAAAGGGGAATGGAGTGTGATGTCTAAGCAACAGAGACAAGGCCAGTTTGGCTAGATTACATAATGTGAGATGGGGAGTAATGTCCAATAAAGATGGAAAGATAGATCAGGACAAGGTTTTGAGGGCTTTAAAGGCTAAATAGAAAAAGTTTATATTTCATCCTAAAGCAATAAACAGTCATGGAAGTTGATTGAGTAAGGGAATCACAAGGTCATATGTATACTCAAAGAAAATCACTATAGTTGCAGTGTGAAAGATAAGAGTGTAGCAGGGAGGAACTTGAGGCAGAATGACCAGTTACATCCAAAGTCTAGAAAAATCTAAGAAAGAGATAATGAGAATCTGAACTAAGATAATAGTTTTGTGAATAGAAAGAAGGGGCTAAGTGTAAAAATTATATTGTAGAAGTAGAAGTGGCATATTGATTGAATATGTAGAGTGGAAGAGAGTGTGGAATCAAAGTACTGATAAAGTCATGCACCTGGTAGACTAAAACGATGGTAGCTGGATATCTTCCACTTGGTATTGGCACCTCCTGGATGGGAGAGATGAGAGTGATTTAGGTTTGAGGCATGATCCTTAAAAAAGAAATCTAGCCTATGAACTCCAAGATATTTTGCAAGGTTTCAGTGATCAAAATTCATATTCCTTTGGGCAGTTGTTTCCTATGTGAACAGATGGAGAAGAGGGAGGGAGAAAAGGGAGAAAGAAGGAAAGAAGGAAGGAAGGAAGGAAGTGGGGAAGGAAGGAAGGAAGGAAGGAAGGAAGGAAGGAAGGAAGGAAGGAAGGAAGGAAGGAAGGAAGGAAGGAAGGAAGGAAGAAGGAAGAGAGGGAGGGAGGGAGGGAGGGAGGAAGGAAGGAAGGAAAAAAGAAGGGAGGGAATTTAATTCTTAATAAAAAGGAAATCAGGCAGCTAGATGCAAGATGAACTGGAAAAGGCCAGGAATCTCAACCCAAACATCATAAATCTTGCTGCTGGAGGAAAAAAACAAGCTGAAAGAAAAGAAGATTTTGAGAATTTGGGAATTATCAAATTTGAAAATAGATATTTGCAAGGAAGAAAAAGTATTCAAGAAGAAAGTAATTTAGTGAGAGAAGGGAAGGAAAGTTAGGTAGTCTGTCACAGTGCTAAGGAAATGAGAAACTTGTCAAGGAGAAGAGGAAATAATCTCTAGGGCATGTTAAGATCATGAATTTAAAGTTAGAAAGTATTTCAGAGATAATTCAACTCAACATTCTTTTTTTTTTGTTTTGTTTTGTTTTGTTTTTTATTTTATAGCTTTTTATTTACAAGATATATGCATAGGTAATTTTTCAGCACTGACAGCTGCAAATCCTTTTGTTCCAACTTTTCCCCTCCTTCCCCTCACCCCTTCCCCAGATGGCAGGTTGACCAATACATGTTAAATATGTTAAAGTATAAGTTAAATACAATATATGTATACATGTCCAAACAGTTGATTTGCTGTATAAAAAGAGTCGGAATTTGAAATAGTGTACAATTAGCCAGTGAAGGAAATAAAAAATGCAGGTGGACAAAAATAGAGGGATTGGGAGTTCTATGTAGTGGTTCATAGTCATCTCCCAGAGTTGTTTCCCTGGGTGTAACTGGTTCAGTTCATTACTGCTCTATTGGAACTGATTTGGTTCATCTTCATTGTTGAAGAGGGCCACATCCATCAGAATTGATCATCATATAGTATTGTTAAGACACTCTTCTTTTAAGAGATGATCTAGAGAGGGGGAACTTGTCACCTTCCAGGCAGCAAATTTCTTAGTTTTCTTGATAAAGGAGATCCATCTCTGATAGTGATTTGATTTGATTTCAAATTCATTAGTAATGCCACATCTGAGATTGACAATAATCATACAGAATAATTCTCAAATACACATATATTGATGACATGCCTTTTGAGAGAGCTAAAGGTGATAATAAGGAGAAACTGTGATATAGCAATCAAGGATCGATGAATATTTATTAAGTGTCTATGCAAAAGGCTGTGGGAGGTACTGGGCATTCAAAAGAAACCCCAATTTCTGTTCATAAGGAGTTTATATTCTTTTCTAGGAGACAATCTATAAATATGCAAGTACAAGATATACATTTGTATACACCTACATATATATATATGTATGGGTGTATATCTATATGTGTGTTTGTATATGTATATGTATGTATATGTATATGTATACATATATAAAATTTATTGTTCATTTCAGTTCATGTCCTACTCTCGGAAAAGCGTAGTTTTCTTGGGGTTTTCTTGGTAAAAATACTGGAGTGGTTTGCTATTTTCTTCTCCAGCCCATTTTAGCAAATGAGGAAACTGAGGCAGACTTACATGACTTGTCCAAGATCACACACAGCTAGTTGTGTCTAAAGCCTAACATTTTGCCCATCACACCACCTAGCTGCTTCAACCACACATACATGCATATATACATACACACATACACAAAATGTGTGTGTGTATGTGGGAGGGTATTCCTGATTATTTGGAAAGGAAGGGACACACCTAGCACCTAAGGGAGCAGTAAAGATCTTATATAAAAGATAGCTCTTGAGGATGAACTTTGAAGCAAATGAGGACTTGTAAGAAGCAGAATTGAGAAGGGCATTCATTCTAGGCATGGACAGATAGCCTGAGACAGATGATTGAGTGTCATAAGTGAGGAACTACAAGAAGACCAAATTGGCTACACCAAAGGATGTGAAAGGGACTAATGCATTAAAAAGTTGAAAAGTGGATGGGAGGCAGGTTGCATTTATATTTGATCCAAGAAGTATTTGGGAGCCAAGGAAGTTAGGGAAGTGGCAAGAATAGGTCTGCCTTTCAGGAATTTTATTTTGGCACCTGTGTTTATATAGGATGAATTGTAGAGGGAATATGCCAAATCAGGCAACTATTCCAGTGGTAGAATTGAGAAGTAATGAGGTAGCACTAAGGTGGGGATGAGAGAAACAGAGTGTAAAAAACACTGAGTAGGATCTGACATCCTTGTCCTGGCCCTGCATTTTCCTAGCTAGCTATGTGCTTTTAGGTGCTCCAGGTAACCTCTGTAAGTCCTGTTTTCCTGTTTATAAATAATAACTACAACAACAAATTCGTGGCCTGTGTAGCCTTATTTTTTGGGAAGGATCAATTGAGGAAATATATCTCAAAAGAGCTTTAAGAAATGTAATGCACCATGTTTAACATATTTTGGATCACTTGCCATCCCTGGGAGAGAGTGGAGGAAAGGGAGGGAAAAAAATTAGAACACAAGATTTTGTAAGAATGACTGTTAAAAATTATCCATGTATATATTTTGAAAATAGATGAAATTAAAAAAAAAAGAAATGTAATGCACTAATCAAAAATGAGTCTTGATATTCAGATCTATATGTGTATGTATATATATATATATATCTCCAACTATGTTTTCCAGCTGCATCAAGGCAAGGCATTTTGTAGATATTTATTTAAAATATTCCTGCCTCCTGTCCTTCTCCCTCCAGTACCCAGGATGGGGTCCTAGACACTGGGGAAATATTATCTGAGTCTCTGAGATGAAGTATCTGTCTCTTCAAGGATTTTACAAGAGCACAGGCAGTATTTCACCCCCAAAGAAATCTAAAAGGCTATCTGTGCTACGATTTTAGTCATTATGGCAGGTTAAAAGCATGATGAAAGAAACTGAAGCTGTTTCATTGCAGCACGTAGAATTACTTAGCAATCCCAAAGGCTACTTATCTGCTTTATCTGAAAACTCTCCTAGGGAAAGACCAGGTGAAAGGTGAGTTGCTGCCCCTAATGTTCTGTTTCTTCTAATTTCCCACCCATTATGTATGTGTTATCTTTTAGAGGGAGCCAGAATCTCTTAAGTGAAAGGAAATCCTTCTCCAAAATAAAAGTTTTCAGTAGGGATTCTTAACTTTTGTGGGTAAATTTCTCGATCCCTTTTTGGAATAATGTTTTTAAATCTATAAAGTAAAATATGCAGAATAACAAAGGAAACCAAAGATTAATGAAAATAAAGATATGATTCCCCTCCTTTCACCCTCCTCCCTCCTTTGCCCAAATCCATGAAATATACTTACAGACACTTTAAAAGTCCGTGGATCCATGGTTAAGGACCCCTGGCTTATAGATCAGGAGTTCAATGTAATAAGTAGGTTTTTTCTGAAGCGTAATTCTGTAGTGTTTTTACAAGGCTGTTCAGTTATCTCTTTTATAGTGGAGGACTTCCTGGAAAGGAACAGTTTGGTCTTCATAAACCAGTAGTGGGCACGTCACTCCCTCCAAGATAAAAATCTGATTAATTGCACATGACATTCAATGACCTTTGCCTGATTTAACACTTCTGATCAGCAACTGAAGCTTGTAACAGCCAATTGTGCCTCTTGGTTAGGAATGACTTACAATACCTGGCAGGCAGGCAGAAGAGATGCATCTGTAGCCACTGGCAAAAGCCAAGCCTTTAAATGGGAGTTTGCCTCATCTCCAGATTAAGTTGAACCACATAAATTAGTTCTTTTATGGTTCAATGAACAACAGGTACATTTTTTTCTTGAATTGTGCATCAACTTTATTTTTAAAGGCTTTTTGATGTATAATAGATGACATGAAAGAAAAGACAGTAAGACATTCTTTATTGTTTAGGAAATATTCTGGAATTCTTCTAAAATGGGTAGCTTTTATAGGCCAGAATTTTGGATTTTTAACATGACTAGACTATTCACCTGAAGTGATTGCATTGTAGAAGAGATAATTATGTTAATTTTGGTTATTTAATCAATCACCATATGATTTATCAGACATGCCAATTGATGGCAGTTATCAAGAGAGAAAAAAAAATTGGTCCTCTTTTGGCTGATTTTCCCATTGGATAAAAAATCACATCTATCTTTCGGACTTTCAACCTGAAATGTTCTTCCAGGGATTGTGGCATAAAAATCATTAGCATAATGCTCTGAATGCTGAGATTAGGCCTATTTGGGTTAGACATTAATGGCCCCTTAAAGGTATTTATCCAGGTTGGTATGTGTGCCAGATCACTTAGAAAAATGTAAACATACATTTGTCAATTATCATTTGCTTGGGAATTACTCACTTTGT
This sequence comes from Sarcophilus harrisii, assembly GCF_902635505.1. Classification (NCBI taxonomy): domain Eukaryota; kingdom Metazoa; phylum Chordata; class Mammalia; order Dasyuromorphia; family Dasyuridae; genus Sarcophilus; species Sarcophilus harrisii. The sequence continues at coordinate 84,415,785 of NC_045427.1, forward strand.
AAAATATTCATAGTTAACAACTCAAACCCAGGTTGGCTTATCCCTCTGAGTTTATCTGAGTTTCTCTGTGTACCATCAAGTGGTAGGTATTCAAAAAATCCAAATTCTATTAATTGTTTAAGAAAAATAAATACTCTCTCAGACACTTAATATTTCCTAGCCTATGTGACCTTGGGCAAGTCACTTAACCCAGTATCCTCAGCAAAAAGAAAGAGAAAGAGAGAGAAGATAGAGAGAGAGAGGAAAGGAAGGAAGGAAGGAAGGAAGGAAGGAAGGAAGGAAGGAAGGAAGGAAGGAAGGAAGGAAGGAAGGAAGGAAGAGAAAGAAAAGAGAGTAAGAAAGAAAGAGAGGTAAACCTGCTTGGGGAAAAAAATAATATAATGCATTTTCAATAAAATTAATTTTTGATTAGCACATGTTTTAAATTGCTTAGACCATTCCCTTGGTCCCTTCAAACAAAGTAGGTGACCAAATGTTGCTTCCAATAAGGATTTCTTTCTCTGCGGTGAATAATTGTGTACCCATTCCTTTCATGTTTGAAAATTGGGCTCTCCATGTGGAACATGCTATCCCACAATATAATACTTGGTTTCTGAACATTCACATTAAGAAACAGACAATTTAAAAGTCATTTTACTATTGATGTGTCATCAAACTGGAATATGACTATCAATAATATGACTTTTGGTAAAATGGAATGTAAACAGTGCTTTAAATAGAATCATCCTAAATGGAGTTAACAGTGGTTCTTAATATTGTAAAAAAAAAAAAAAAAAAAAAAAAAAAAAAAAATTTGTAACAATGTAATACAAAGAAACAGCTCCTATGATTTTTTTCTTTTTATTTGATTCTTATTTTGAAAGGTGCCATTTTGACTCATTGAAAAATCTTAATTTCTCTGCCTATTCAGCTTGTGGGTACAAAAAAAAAAAAAAAAGAAAGAAAGAAAAATAAGAAAGACCACAGAATGGATCCATTTAGCTTAGTTTCCTACACATTCCCATTTGTGGCACCAATAGATTTTCTGTGGAAGACCATGGACCCTCATGTCAGATTTAAAAGGAGGAAGATATTACCTAGCTTCCTTTAGCAACTCAATTGATCTTCCATGAAATTCCATACCTACTTTGAATTTTAATCCCATTGTAGTGTACACTGTTGGAAGAAATACACACATTGATGAGATCACAGATTCATTGAAGCATCAAAGTTCTTCAATGTTTAAAGTTACAAGTTCCATTTGTTTATATCTCACAGTGCAAAACAAAATTTCTACTTATTTGAACTCTATACCTGCCAAGATTCAGGGGGTGTCCTTTATTTCTAATGCTTTGAGATTGGACAAACAAGTCTATCTTGACCTTATCCATATTCTTCATAGTTTTATAAATTTCATTTATATCCCTTCATGTTTCTAGTCTGAAGTGCTTTATGGTTTTTCAGGTAGGGATATTGAAAATGTAGGTGTAACCCTGCCATAGGAATTTTTTTAGAGGAGGGAAGGTGTAGAATACATTCAAACTAAAAATGGTACTTATTTCTCTATTATATCATTCTCTTTTATTCTCTGTTATTTCTCTGTTATACCATAGTTTTAGTTTCTCCTTCTATTAACAGCAAAAACCTGATTTTCTTTCTATTTTCCTACTAGTTTGAAATGTTTAGTGCCTGTATCTTTTTATCCATTGTTGTCTAATTCATACTGCTGTCCCAGAATTACAAAGCAAGAAGTCTATAGCAGTCATCATGTAGTTTAATTAGTTATCCTTTCAAGCACACCTGAAGTACATTGCCTGTCTTTCAATGGTATTGAAAGTTATAGTATCCTGTCTAGCCACTAGACTGGTCCCTGAAAACCACATACACAGTACCCTATCTACTTGTGGATTCCCCTAAGTATACCTGTCAGAATTGAAATTGTTTACTTACCCTTGCAATAACTCCCATAATAATGGGAGATGAGGAGTACTTTGTGTGTGTGTGTGTGTGTGTGTGTGTGTGTGTGTGTGTGTTGAGGAAGACTGAAAGTAAAAACTTCATCCTTTTTTCCTTCTTAACTTCTCAAGGTTCCAGATTCCTCACAACTATAAAAGTAAAGTGGCACTCTATATAGAGAGCCTTGAATGTCAGATTAAATAATCTGTACTGTGATGTTCAGCAGAGAGCCATTGATGGGGTTTTAGTAATATAAAATTTGTACATAAGAAATATCCCTCAGATAGGGATGTACATAGTTCATTAGAGGGAGTGAGACTGGAGAGAGACAAGGATATTGTTTATAAGGACCCAAACTAGGATAGTGATGAAGAAAGAAAGAAAGGGATATCTATGAGAAGTAATGTGACTGGAGAACTGATAGGACTTGGCCTATTAATTGTATTATAAGAAAGAAGGAAGAGTCAAAAATAACTTCTAAGATTTTCAATCTGAGTAAATGTGAGATATCATAGAATGCAAGTGTTCTTAAACTGGAGTCTGAAATTTTTTTAATATGTTGATAGCTATTTCAAAATAATTGACTTTGTTTTTATTTTATTTTATATATTATTCATTTCATTTGTTATTTTTATTAACAAATATTTATACATATTTTATATTATAATTATATATTATATATAATATTATTTTATATAATATATAATATAACGTATCTTATAAATATAAAATTATTATATTTTATTTTAAAACATTATTTTGATTTATCTTTACTTTCTTTTTCTTGTTTTGTGTGTGTCTCACAACATGGCTGACATGGAGATATGTTTTGCATAACTGCATATATAACCCAGGACAACCTGTGTTTCCCCTTTCAAGGGGGAGGTAGGAAAAGGAAGGATGGAGAGAATTTGTAACTCAAAATTTTTTTAAGAACAAATGTTAAAATTGTTTTTGCATGTAACTGGGGCAAAATTTTTAAAAGATATAAAATGGACTAAAAACATTATTTGGAAAAGTTCATACATTTCATGAAACTTCTAAAATGTTCATAGCACAAATAAAAATTAAGAACTGCTTCTATACAGCTCTCTTCTCTGGGCAAAGAATTGGAAAATGGAAGAGATGTCTATCAATTGAGTAATGGCTGAATAAAATGTAGTATGTAGTTATGCTGGAATATTTTTCTGTGGGAAATGATGAGCAGAATGCTCTCAGAAAAACTTGGAAAGTCTCCTGTGAACTCAACTAAATTGAAATGTACTGTGTACAAAGGAATAGAAATATTGTGGGATGAAGGGCTGTGAATGACTTTGGTATTCTCAGCAATAGAGTGATCCATAACTACTCTGAAGAACTTAAGACGAAAAATACTATCTATACCCAGAGAAGGAATTGATGAAGATTGAACCATACTCCTTTTTTTTTTCTTTATTTTTCTTAAAGGTTTTTTTTGGGAGGAAGAAGGGGGGAGATCTTTATTTTCTTTCACAGGATGGGGTTCCTCCCCATCTGGAACTCAAAGTTTTAAAAACAAATGTAAAAATTGTTTTACTTATGACTGGGAAAATTTTTTTTAAATATATAAATAAAAAACCCCTGCCACAGTCAGAAATAGAGAAGCCAGAAGGTGAAATAAATTTAGGAGAAAATGTAAGCAGTAAATTTAGATTTGGGTATGTAACATTTGAATTTTCAGCAGAACATCCAAGTAGCAATATTCATTTAGCTAAAAGGGCAAGTGAGGAGAGTATTAAGATCTGTAAACTGAGGGGATTGTACTAAATGATTTCTAAGGGTCTTCATCTTGAAAGCTGTATGAGAATCTATGCGGGAAAGTAAAAAGGAGAGGAATAATGGAGAGAGAAACTAGTAGGTGGAAACAGGACTGTGGGGTGGGCATGTGGGGACAGAGTGCCGTTTGAATGATCTCAGATGGCAGTTCTGAGTTGTGTGTCTGCCTGACCTTCCATTCTCCCTGAAGCTGAAAGGTGGACAGACTTCCTAAGCACTCATTAGAATAGAGAGAAGGACTGTGAGATTTAGGTGTCTGAAAAAAGGGTTGGTAGTCAAGAAACATTCTTTCTGCTTCCTTGCATTTTGCTTCAGTGATTATGTGCATGACTTTGTGAAAGTCTTTTTGACCTTTCTGCATAAAGTTATTGTTTGTGGAATAATGCTTGCCATCACTGGAGTCTTGGCAAATGGAACTGCCATATATCAGTGACTCTGGAAGTAAGCTTCTGCCCTACCTACTGCCGTTATTCTCCCTTCTAGTCTATTCAGACCCTTGCCCCCATGAATGAGGTACCAGGTACTCTTATGCTCAGACTAATTGTTCTTTACACCTGTAATGGTCTCCCTGCCCTCCTTCATCTGCCTCTCAATCTATGATATTCTGCTTGTCCTTCAAAACCCAAGTGCAGTATTTCCATAAAAATCTTCCTTAAATATTCCAGGTGGAAATGTTCTCACTGAAATTGATGAACTAAGTACAAATTGAAGTACATTTTTAAACTTTGTTTTTCTTGCTTTTTTTTTTTTTTTTTTTTTTTGCAACATGGCAATTGTGGAAATATGCTTCATGTGATTTCAAGTATATAATTGATGTCATATCATTTACTTTCTCAATTGGTGGTGGAGACACAGGAGAGAGAAAATTTGGAATTCAAACTTTTTTCTAAATAATGTTAAAAATAAATGATTGATAAATTGGAAGAAAAAATAGGTACCACAAAAAAGGGAGATGATCTCTTTGTGTGCCTCTCATGTGTCTTTCTAATTTTAAAAGATATTTATCTGTGACTATATCTATTTACCCCTAATAGATTCTAAGCTTTTTGAGGGCAGGGTCTGTTTTCTTATTCTTCTTTGTTTCTACCTCAGCATTTATCATAATGCAAAAAACAAATTATTATTAATAAGTCATGGTTCAGTATATGAATGAAAGAATGCATGACATTGGAAAAGAATTGTTTTTAGAGCTATGATTCAATTACTTTCATTCTGGAATGATATAATCTCAAAAACAACAGGACATCATGAGATAATAAGCTTCATCTAGTATACTTAATGGATAGTTTTCTTTGCCTGGGTAAATAAATTATTGCTTATGTTTAGCCACTATCCTACGGGGAGTAGAGGAAGGCACATATTAATTATCTGCTATGTTGATGATACTGATAGGTCTACAAAGTGATAAAGTGAAAAGACAACTGTATATTTCAAGGACTGTCCAATATAAATGGGGTGAGTACTGACAGATCACTTCACTGGATTCAGTGATCATGAATGCATAGCATTATATTCCTGCATCTTTTTTTGTTTTGTTTTGTTTTGTATCTATTTAGAATATTTGGGCTTTTCAAAGTTGCTTTCACATAAATTATTTTTATAAAATGATAGTGAAGATGTTCAGTTCTGGAATTTCTTGTTGAGTCATGGCTAACTTTTTGTGACCCCTTTTGGGTTTTTCTTGGCAGAGATGCTAAAATGGTTTGCCAATTTCTTCTCCAAATCATTTTACAGTTGAGGAAACTGAGGCAAAATGGGTTAAGTGACTTGCCCAGTTAGTGTCTGAGGCCAGATCTGAACTCAGAAAGATGAGTCTTCTGACTTCAAACCTGACACTCTACTTACTGTGCCACCTAGCTGCCCATTTAGCCTGTTTGGTAACCCTCTAGAAAATTATAATGGAAATCAATCGGTTAAAAGCAGTCCATTCCTGAATGTTTATAGAACAAAACCCAGACAATTTAGTTGCCTTGTATATTAAATTACAGTGGCGTAGTAAGAATTTAGGCAAATAACTAATGATTCTTTCTTAGGTCTGGCTTAGTTTTTTCAATGATTTCAATTGATCAATTAATTAATTGACCACTTTCCTCTGCACTGTTTTAGACTATGGGGAAATAGAAACAAATAAACAAACAAACAACAACAACAAAAGCATTCCTGCCCTCAAGGAGCTTGCAATCAGACAAATGCAAAAGAGTTAGAGAACAGTATGAGAAAGAAAATGAATGGTATTAAATTGTATGTTACAGATTATAAATGCTATACTGCTGGTGCTATACCTGCCAGAAAAGAGGGAAACCAGTGAAGGCTGATGTCATAGAAGCTGAGCTTAATATTAAGGCCAGGTTTCATGGAAGCAGGACTTGATCTTGATCTTGAGACAAGGCCAGGGCTTTCCAGGAAGGCAGTGGTAAGCTGGGATAATCATGGGTGTGGTTGGTGAACAATTTTAAAGTAATAGTGAAGCTTATTTTATAGATAGCTGCATTTTGCCATTTGTTAGGGGCAAAGTAATTCTCAAAGGCATTTAGAGACCTTTAAAGTTAGAAAGGCTGGAGGTAGGGAGGGATGTTGAGTGTTTTTCCCAAGAGGAAAAAAAGATTTGTGATTCCTCTATTTCAAGTAACCTTTAACTAGCCTGATACATTTTAGAAATGTTGGTACATTTAAACATCTTGGAAACACTGTAGTAACACTTTTTTTTACATAAGCCTGAAAAGATAAGATGCTCATATCATACCTATAATGGGTTAACATTTCTGTATTGTGTAGATATGATAGATATTAGTACAATATGATGAGATAGACTAACTGCAAATGATGATAAAGTGTTCATATGGTGGCACTGATGAAATATCATCCCTGCCCACTGCAGGACTGTTGAACCAATTGTTAACAGCCTCGTACATTTTTTCTCTGTGGCTAAAGATTCCTTCTTTGTGTTGCTTCATCTTTACTCAGTCAAAGCATAAATGTAGCCAGAGATTTTTTTTTAAACCAATATGAATATGGTGCTTTGTACGCCATTATTTAATTGTTCGTGAAGATCAAATTGTACTAAGCAGAGGCATCTGAATCCAATCTTACGCTGTCAGTTGAGAACATGTCAGTCATTTTCTGCAAATCGCCCCCTTAGAGTCACGATGTGTAATACTTTAATTTTAGGCCTTAAAAACTGAAACATTGTGCAAAATGTACTATCAAGAGCTTTCCCTCTCATCACATTTTAAAGGGTTTTCTGAGCTAAAAAGGGACCAGAGCACTCAGGCCTTTACTTGGGTTTCTCTCTGGCACACTAATACAGTGGTGACTACAAACCAGGCTTCCATATTTCTTTTTTTAAAATTGTCAAATGCTTTAAAATGCCTAGTTAATATTTAAGCTACCAGAACACAAGGAAGTTGCAATCCAGTTTCCTTTCTCAATCAGCCCAAAATTGTCAGAAGTGATTATCAAAGCTGAAAAGGCTTTTTTTTTGGTGTGTTTTGTTCAAATGCTAAAGCTGTGTGTGAACAGCAAGGCCTATGGATTGGCTGTTTTATTTAGTTGACATTTTAATTGAAAATGTAAACTGAAGTTTCTTTTCATTTCTTTGCATTGTTACTGTTATTCTGTTTTGTTTTGTTTTGTTTTTTTCTTCTTTTTTTTGGTTAGCTCAAGTAGACGTGTTCACTGGCATCATTTTGGATAATCGGCCTTTTACATCTTATTTTTCTTTGGTAAGCAAATAAATATCTTAAATGTAATTGGTGCAATTACTGTGTGTGCATTGAACAACTTTATGTTGAGCTTCATGTCATGTCACCTTTTTATGCTGGCATTTTTATGAATTTTTTTTTAATTGTAGTGTTCTGAAATATATAATTATTGGCTCAGCTCTGAGTAGTAGAGGCAGAGTTCTGTCGTGCTTTTAAACAAATTTATATTCAGTAATACAGAACAACTCTGTTTCTTTTAAGGTCCTTCCACCTCATCTGTAAAAGCAGTCCACTTCTGAATGTTTATGGAACAAAAGCCAGACAATTTAGTTGTCTTATATATTCCCCAAATCACAGTGGCCTAGTAGGAACTTAGGCAAATGACTAGGGACTCTTTGTTAGGTCTGACTTAGTTTTTTTTGAGAAGTAGAATATTCGAGATCAAGGATTAATAGGAACATTAAATAGTTTCCAATAAATACCTTTTTTGCTAGTGCACCTCAGTGAAGGTTTCCACCTCATAATGCCATTTAGCATGTTCAGATCTTATATAAAATAAGGTGGTAGTGTATAGGGACCCCTATGCATAAACACAAGGCTGGGCTAGAAAACCAAATAAGAGGAAGAAAGATGCACAGGAAAAGAAAGGCATGATTCTCTCTGGATGGCTTGCACACATTTGTAGATTTGTAATAAACACAACTCTTTATTGAATTGCATTTGGGGGATGGCAAGAAAGAAATCTTAAAAGCAAAACCAGAAAACCATAAGGGGGAAAATGTCAACAAAGCAGTCCTTTGGAAACCAAAACAGAAATTCAGCACACAAGCTGAGACTTCTGAGAACTGGCATAGAATTGGACAATATCAAGGACAGTTAATGAGATGGACAATGAGTAGGAGAAAAGTACATGAGGAACTAAAAAAACCTTGTCCTTATTCAATATTCTGCTCTGGTGTTTTTATAACATTTTAACTTCATGGCAATGCTTATGACTATATTTATGGGCTATATTTCACATTGCATATGAAAGAACATCAAAACCAGATTGAGGGAGAGACTGATTGAAGAACAGTTAGAGGGATTTCATGCTGATGAACATCAATTGTGATATTGTACTCAGCCTAAATTATGATGAAATCATTGGAGGCATCAGAGCAAAAAGCAAATGCTAGGGAAGCTATTAACAGTTTAGCATTTCCAGTTCATGTGAGAATGTGGCTTTCACATACCAAAAGCAATATTATAACCACTTTTAATAGAAAGTGGAAATATCATACATCTTAGCCAGGCTTTCCTTGTGCTTTTATGTTACAAAGTTAAATACAGATATGAGTTTTTCCAAAGAGTATATTATGCTAGCCTCAAGTAGCTCTTTAGGTCACTTCGTTTCAAGAATAGTATAGTTATCTATTTTGTATATTTGTGTTTAGAGTGAGAATATTGGAATGAATTGGTGATGAGTTAAAAAGTTATAAGTTAGACTGAGGTCAGGAACTGTTGGATTTTTGTATTTATATGTCCACCATTTAACACAGTGCCAGCCACTTTGCAAGTGTCTAATGAGCTCTTGTTGATGGATTGTTGATTTTAGCCACATTGTATTGGAAAAATAGTATTAGCTGCTTGTATCTTTAATTTGCTCCAATGTGATTTCAGGTTTTTTGAGCATACTGGATAACTCTTAACACGCTACTCCCTGGTTGCCATCTCAAAAGGAGATTACCATGAATGGTTTCCTGATAGAAACATCCATATGTGTATACATACACATATAATTTTCTTTTATCAAATTTAGGTAAAGTTTATTTTTCTTCTTGGTAATTCATTATTTCCTCAGATTTGACATTACTTATAAAAATATGGGAAGGAGCCATCATTTTTTCATAGGAAACTCCCAGTATGGGAACTCTTCCTCTTACTAAGCCATCACAAACACTAGGAGTAGGCAGTTGCCTAAATCAGATGGAGGTTATCAGAGCTGGTAAGGATCAGAGATGGTACTCATAATATAGTCTTGTCTTACTAATTTCAAGCCCAGAATTTATTTATTATGCAATACTTCCTTTTTATAAATATGTAAAATTTGAAGAGTGTGTATATGTACATATAACTATTGTAGAAGAGTGAAATCATTGTCAAATGTGAGTCCCTCATAATGGAGAAACCAGTAGAGAAAGCTGTGAAGATATAGAAAATTCTCATAAAAGATGGAATTGTGATTTGTAATAAAGATGGGAACACTTGGTGTCTCTAGCTGGCAGAGCTAATTCTTGTTGAAGAATTAATATTTTACATAAAAGAAGTTGTTCTCTGTGGGTGGGCTAATGGATCTCAAATAGTACCTTCTAACCGCCAGCTGGGAGATGAGAGTCATGAGAAGAGAACATGATAGGAAATACATCACTCTTGGATATTTTTATTTCAAATATGATACTTTGAAATAATTTCTCATGATCTGTTATCCTCCTCTACCTTGAAAGGTTTCTGTGCTTACCTTTTTGTGCTTTGGAGCTATGAAAAATAATGGCATTTGTCAGAGATTTAATTCAATAGGATCATCTTAGCTTTTCTTCTCGTTGGTTTTTATCAGACATTAGTTCTGCTTTATCCATCTGATTATAAGAGGGCCATGCTGCAAATTTTATTTCTGTACAGGTTTACAGATGCTTTTTAAGGGATCTTCTCCCTTATGTTTGTTACTATTTCATAGGATCATAGAGTTTGAACAATAAGTACCTTTGTCAGTCCAGCTTCCTCATTTTACAAATAAGGTCACACAGATAATAAGCAGCAAATCCAAGATCTGAACTCAGGTTCTCTGATTTTAAAATCAGGTATTCTTTCCAATGCACCATACAATCTTTTCACCCGCTTTGATGCTTTACACAAAGCCATCCCTCTTCCAGCTGCTGTATTCTGGTATGATATGTCCCTGTATAGCAGTTTATATCCAGTCAGCATCAATTGGGGGTGTTTTGGTATTCTAAGGTAACTGAATTGGAGCAGAGCAGAACACCTGTTTTAATTCTCACTATCATCATTGTGTGGTCCTAGAATAATTTGATTTGTAGCCACAAAATGTCCTAAGACCTATCATAAGGTCTCTATTCCCTCCAGAGAGGAGCCCTTCTAGAGAAATGTCATGGAGAGTCATGATAGCAGTTATGTAAGAAGAAAACTTATATCAGATTTGTGAAATACACTGGTAGAGCGAGTAGCCATACTTAAGTTTCTCAATGTCAACACTTTTCTTGAAATTCCATCTGTCTATTAGGTTATTTAACAGAAGCTACATTATGATGTTTATCCAGATCTTTGTGAAATCTCTTTCTCATTACAAGGTTATTAATTGATTTCAAGATAGGGTTGACTACTTCCTTCCCAAAAAGCTGCTTAAGACTGTGTGTGCCAGCCCTGACTATTTTGGGGGGTTTCATTTCGGGTTTTGGTTGACAAGAGGTTTTTTGCTTTTTTGTTGTTGGCTGTTTGTTTGTTTTTTTGGCAATGGATTTTATTTTAGATTTACCTCTTCCTGCATGGTTAGCATCCATGGATTCAGTTTCCTTATCCATGAAATAACAACCTTAACAATAACAACAATGGACTTTAAGTTTGCAAACCCCTTTATATATATTGTCCTTACAACAACCCTGTGAAGTGTTATTTTCCTCATTTTACAGATGAAGAAACTTAAGCAAACAATGATTAAGTGACTTACCTAGTATCATGAAATAGCTGTAAATAAAGTAAATAGCTGAGGTTAGATTCGAACTATGTTTTCTAGACTCTAAATCCAACACTGTATTTAGTGCACTGCTTTCCCAATTCTAATATTCTATCTGGTTCTTATACAGGATGAATTAACTTTAAAAAAAATACTGGGTTATTTAAAACTTAGTCTATCAAATTACATTTATATTTACAGTATGTTAAAATGTTAAAATCCAACTTACAATTTGATTTAAAACCCTCCTATCCGGTATGTGTACTAATGAAAGCTTTAGAAGAAAAGAAGAGAATTTAATGAGACTCCTAGAAAAATTGTGCATGTCATATTGTAATTCATGCCAGATGTTTTTCTTTCATAAGTATGTCTTATACTAAGTGGTAGGATTATCGTGATATGGAAAAGTGACATTTTTAAGCTCTTAAATGTATTATATGTACATTGTATGAATAGTGGTGATATTTTTGACTAGTGGAGTAATTATTTTAATCCAGGTTCATTGTTAACTTTTGTCTTGCTTTTGTGTTGGAGATTTTAAAGCCATATTTCCAAAGAAATAGTTTAGCCCTGGGCTAGATAAACATAGCATATTTTCCATGTGTCAGGCAGGTAGTCTGCCATTGTGTGGCATTTACTATTTCATCTGTTTGGGAATTAATTCCTAGTGCTCTATGAAGATGATCCAATTTCAGTGTAATTTGTTGGAATTCTTACCGTGGTTGCACCTCACATCTCAAAGGGTAAAAACATTTGGTTTGGCTTGGTTTGGGATGTTAGAAGATTTAGAATTTGAAATACTGACCTCACTACTAAGAAAAACCTGTTCCCAATGTTGTGGGCTGAGTCTCTTCTCATTTAACTGGGATACTTAACATTTTTGAGAGAATAGAAAGTGATTCTCTGCATGTCTATAAAAAATAACATGTGATGACAATCCTCTGGACTTTCCAATGCCAAACCTTGAGTCAGCTAAGATGCTGTGGTTGGCTAGATCTTGAATAAGTATAATCTGAATAACTATGTCAAATTTCGCAGCAGTGTCTTCCCATTTTCAATTCGGATCAGATCATTACTGTGTAAAATGAGCATCTACAAAATTAAAAGAACAGGATTGTTTTGAATTGGGAACTAGAGGATAGTTTGCAACATAAAAAAAGAGTTAATCTGTTTTCTAAGAAGAGACATTTAAGATTGCTATAAGCAGTGACAGTGGAAATCTATTAGCTACCCCAAAAGAACAGTCAACTAGTGCTCCAGGCCTGAAGTCAGGAAGACCTGAGTTCAAATACATCCTCAGACACTTACTAACTGTGCAATCTGGGCAAGTCACTTTACCCTGTCTGCTTCAGTTTCCTCATCTGTAAAGCGAGTTGGAGAAGGAAATGGCAAACCATTCCAGTAACTTTGCCAAAAAACAAACCAACCCCCCCCCAAAATGAAATCATGAAGAGTCAGATATGACTGAAATAACTGAACAACATTTATTATTTTCAAACCCATATCCAATTCAATTTAACAATTATTTATTTAATATTGATTGTGTTCGAGCTTCTCTATTACATACTGATGAATAAAATGGAATGGTCTCTACCCTTGGTGAAGTACTTATAGGTGACATAACTACAAATAAGTATAATGCGACATAGATAATATTAGTGGCAAAACAGAGATTAAGACCAAGTGTTCTCAGAATAATTGAAAAGGGAAAGAAAACTTTCATCTCAATGGATCAGAGAAAACTACAGTGAAGGTTTAAGTATCATAACAAGTAGAAATAACAAGGAAGCGTGTTCCAGACTTTGGGGACTGCTTATGTGGGTGCATAGAGACAAGAGATGAAATCTTGAGTTCATGAAATGACTAACAATAACCTAATTTGTCTAGAGCATAGAATGTGTAAAGAGGAATAATGTAAAATAGGACTGTAAGTAAAGTGAAATAGGTTAAAAGCAGATTACTTTTGGAAACTCTTGGATTCCAAGCTTAGTAGTTTTTATTTTATTTGACAGATAATGGGGAACAACTGAATTTTTTGACCAGGGCATTGACATCATATGACCTGTTTTTAGAAAGATTATTTTGTATGAAATATTTTTTAGAAAAGGGAGAGATTATAAGCAAGGTGACCTATTAGGAGACTGTTAAGATAATGTTATGGTTGACTGTTAATGGCAGCCTGAATTAGGATGATGGCAACATGAATTAGTGGAAGAGATGAGAGGTGTTGGGAGGATTGTATTAACAGGACATCAGTAATTGATTTGGGATGTGAGGTATAATGTAGAGGGACAAGTTAAGATGATTCCAGAGTTCTGAATGTGGATGACTGGGAGAATGGTAGCATAATTAACAGAAACCAGGAGATTTGGAGGAATATAAGTTCACAAGGGAGAGAAGAAGGAATGAGCTCGAATACATTGGATTTGAGATACTGGTAAGACACCCAAATGAAGATGTTTAGCATGCAGTTAAAGGTGCAAGACTAGAATAGGGGAGCATAATTGGGATTTGATATATAGCTTTAGTAATCATCTGCATAAATGTAATTGAAGACTTGAGAGCACCCAGGAAAAATTGTAGAAAAAAGAAGACTCAAGATAGCCTTGGAGTTCATCTATAGTTAGAGAGTAGATGAATGGTGATTCAGCAAAGGAGAAGGAAAGAAAATGGTCAGAGAGTAGTCAAGGTAAACTGGTGATGTGAAAACTAAGAAAGGAGAAAGTTCCAAGAGGATCAACAGTCTTGAAAGAAGCAAAAAAGCAAAGAAAAGGAAGTCATTGGACTTAGAAATTAAAATGTAGCTTCTTAGTAAGCTCAAATAAAAGGGATCTGAGAAAAAGCCATTATGTGGGATTTAGCAATTAGTAGAACAACTTTTGAGAGGGCAGTTTCAGTAGAATGGTAGTTGGAAGCCAAAGAACAAAGGCTTAAAGTAGAAAAACACCAGACTTGTAGTCAACTAACTTGAGTTTGAATTTCTATCTGCCACCTGTGGAAAAATTGCAGAACTGTGTGGGTTCCAATTTTTTCATTGGTAAAATTAGTGGGGATAGACTAACTTAGATCTGTGGCTCAATAATCTGTGGTTCTACAGTAAGGAAGCAGAAGCAGTTAGTATAGACTGTTCCTTCTAGGAGTTTTGCAGTAAATGGCAATAAAGAGAGCCCTATGTAATTCTACTTTCACATGAAAATTTTTCAAGTAGAAGTAAGCATGTTTAGTAGGCATCAAGGAAGGAGACCTGAACTGGGGAATCATTGCTAACTAAGTCATTTACTTCTTCTCCTTTGCTGTCTGACTGCCCACTTGCTTTCCCTGGTCCAGAGCAGGGACAAAAGTATAAGTTAGGGTAGATTAAAAACTCCAGTTGGTTAACTTTTATTAAGCACCTGTTTGAATGGTGCTGATAAGTCCTAGATGCAAAGACAAAAAATACGACTTTGTCTGCTCCCATAGAGGTTTGTGTTGTCACAAAAATGACAAGTCTTGTCCACAAATAAATGACACAAAACAGAATATGATATATCCAGATGAAGCACTGGGAGAAATTTGAGAAATGTGAAATCACTTCTTATAGATTTTAATTCTTATAGATATTTTTAATTATTTAATTCTTATAGATATTAATTCTTATAGATGCAGCTGGAAGTGCAATTGAAGGGAAAATGGAACAACTCTACTAATATTTTTTTGTAAATTTCTGTTTTTATAATAGATGTTATCTCTGACCCAGATGGGGAACAAGGGGGGAACTTTCTCCTTTCTTAGTTTTCACATCACCAGTTTACCTTGACTACTCTCTGACCATTTTCTTTCCTTCTCCTTTGCTGAATCACCATTCATCTCCTACTCTCTAACTATAGATGAACTCCAAGGCTATCTTGAGTCTTCTTTTTTCTACAATTTTTCCTGGGTGCTCTCAAGTGTTCAAGATCTGATCTCATATGTGTGTACTCACATGGACAGGGTCCATTTTTGAGGAATATCCACAAGAAATCAGCAATCATTTGGCCCATATTTCCCCTTACTCAGAATTTACTCTAGGAAAATACAGACACATATACACACAACTTGCAGTAACCTCAAATTATTGACAAAATTCTTCTCTGTCTATAGCAGGTCTTATCCTTCAATTGATCCTAAAATGTTCTGGGATCTCTGTTTTGTAGAATTCCCAATGGGTTGATAGGCAATTCCTGATATTCCAGTAAGTCATTTCATCCCACAGAACACCTTTTGGAGAGTTTGGACTATCTTGCTGGAAGGGAAATAAGACTGAGACTGCTAGACAGGCAGCTCTCCTTTCTATCAGACTCTCATCCTCCAAATGTTAATAGCTGAGTACAAAGGCCAAGTCCCTTATTCCTTTGTATCTTGGCTGCAGTTCCTTAGTGTAGTTCCTACCAGTACCATGTGCCCTATACACAATCTTCTTTTCTTGTCAAGGAGAATTTTGCTCAGAAAATTGCTCTTTTCTCAACACAAGAGTAGATCCCTCCACTCTTCAATTTGGGATTAACTTCCTGTGAATATAGCACTCCATAGCACTGCCTATGAAATCCACCTTCCTCTACGTAGGAGGCTAGACTTTGGCTAGGCAATATCTCTCTATTGTTAAGGAGATTGAAACTCAAAAAATATTGATTATATTTTATTCTCCTAATTTTTATTCTGTATGTGGCATCTCTTTTGGGCTACTGCCCAAAGTGGAATTCATACTCATAGATTATATCTTTAAAGAGTAGCTTATACTTCAAGGTAACATGGCTACCCAGTCCTATTATTTTAGCCTATGTGCCCCAATCCATTTGTTTTCCATGAACAGTATCTCCCAACATAAGCATTTACTTATTGATTAATTGTTGTTATTCAGTCATTTTTCAGTTGTATCTGACTCTCTATGACCCTATTTAGGGTTTTCTTAGCAAAGACACTGGAGTGGCTTGTTTTTTTCTTTTTCAAGCTCATTTTATAGATGAGGAACAAGATTAAGTGATTTGCCCAGGGCCATACAGCTAGTAATTGTCTAGGCCAGATCTGAATTCAAGAAGATGAATCCACCCCCCCCCCCGACTCTAAACCCAGCACTCTGTGCACTATGGCACCACTTGGCTGCCCTGTGTCACCCACCTGCCCATGGCTTAGGAAGCTTGAAAATATCCCTTTCCTTCTATAGACCTATATCCACAAATAGACATAGTGTCTCTAGGCAGAGTGGGAACAATCTTAGTGTACAGTGGTAGTGAGGCACATGTGTTTTGATCTTATGTTGCCAAGGCAACTCAGAACTCTCAAACTTAAGGACTACATTACTGAAAGCATCCCCTCCACTTACAGTATTTCTACTAGATGAATTACTCAGCTATTTCCCAGAATCTGGTTCTTTCTACAGCTAGATTGTCAACTGTAAGCTCTTATTCTCTCTCTCTCTCTCTAGTCCATAGAGCGCTGTCTCCTTTGCAGCCAGGGGTCATAGTTCCTTGAAGTTAATTCTAATCTCAAGTGACCACCTTTCTTTATCCATTTCTATCTGGAGTGTGTGCCTCTGCTCTCTCAAAGCTGACTCACATCTAGGTGGCTCTTAGCTTCCGGGCAGTAGCTGTCTTTTAAGGTGTAGGGTGTGGGAGGAAAATTATCTATCTGCCAGAAAGGTTGATCCTTTTAAATCATTCAGAGAAAAGTATTGTTATTTCACAAGTAGATTACTGTTTATTAACACACTGTTAATATGTGAAAATTTCATCATTTATGATTACTTTATAAGGGAGGGAAACTAAATTACTCCTTACCTCAAATATTTGATTTGTTATAGGAATGACTATAACTATGACTGAAAACGTTTATTGGTAGGCTTACTGGTAGAGAAAAGGAACCAAATGGGTAAATGTTGTGGAGGTAGAAGTGATGAGATTAGCCAACAAAATTTGGTAGAGAGAGTTGCCAAATAGATTAAAATTTAGAGGCACTCACCAGGTTTTTAGAGTTATAGTGAAAGTCTAGATTTATAGATTGAGAAGTAAACTAAATAGATAAAATATTTGAAGTTATTTTTTTGGGAGGAAATGTTTGACAAGTAAAATGAAATTATAGCATCATTGATATGATCACATAGCTAGATTATTACAGCTTCCTAACTAGTGTTCTTATATTTTTCACTATTATTCACAAACCATTCCCCACACAACAGATAGAATAATCTCCCTTCAGTTCCATTTTCATAATGTTAATTGTCCTATTTTGGCCATGTTTTGTCCTCTAAGTTTCTGTCTCATAAAATTCAAATCCTCCATTGTAGTCTTTAAGGTTGTCACTCGATTACTTAGCAAAAATGTCATTCAGTGCAGCACCTCCATTGCTTTGTTTCCCTCATCTTACCAACAAGACTTCTTTTAGTATAGGCTATTCTATATTGTTAAAATGATCGTTTTTATGTGGACAAATGATTGAAATTCTCTGCGGACAACTTAATCATTCCAGCACTCATACCTTTGCACATTTCACTCTCCATACAAAAAAATATGCTTCAGTCAAATGTTATACATTTTTATTCAAAGGTTATTCAAAACTATTTTCATGAAATCTTGCCTAAATAACTTCATCAAACTCTGGTCACTGCTTTCCTTTTGCCCTTCTAGAACACTCTTGTACAAAGATTTTACTATTCAACTCAATAAACACTGATCTAACAGGGAAATTGGCCAGTGAGATCTCAATCTTTAGAGTGTGCCCCAAATGCCCTTCATAGAAAGACTATTTTTTTTCCTGCTCCATTTCAGAGCAGACACAATTATCCTCTGACTGGTTCCTGTTGGTATAGTAAATGGTAATGAAAAGTCTTTTAATTGAATGCTGGGACAGAGTATATATGCAAGGATTAAGTATACTGTCTCTCACTTACTTCTCTGGTGGCTTTTGAGTGAAATGGAAGAAATGTAGTCTTCTGGATTCTGATAAATATCAGGACCTTCAAATTTGGGAGAACATGGTAAAGAGATTCCCCATCCTGGTACCCACAGCATTTCTTCTTTCTCACTCATAAGCTGCCAGGAAAATGAGCAAGAGATTACATTCTTGAACCTTTGGTATTATACTTGGTGCCAGTTTAAATGATTTTTCTAAACTAATAGGAAAGAGAGAATATTTGGGTCTGCTCTAAAGTAGGATAAAAAAGGAACCTCCTTAATACATTTCTAGAAATCATCTCATCAAGATTATTCATTAATTCATAAACAGGCATATCATGTACACTTTAAAGCTTCACTGTTGATTCCCTGCCTTCTCAATCCATTACATTATTAAATGACCATTGTATACAAGGTAGTATTAGGTACTGGAGATATAAAGTAAAAAAATGAAACTTTATTTATGTTTTGAGTAGGAGAATAGCTTGGTTAGATTTATCCCCTAGGAGGATTATTTTTGTACATGTAGGGACAATGAATGGGAAAGGAAGGGACTGGAATTTGGGTGACCAATTAAGAGGCTGTTATGAAAGTTCAGGCAAAGAGGTGATGAGGGCATGAGCTAGGTCATCCTCGGGCCTGAATTAGAATGATGAACATTCTGCACCTCAATTTACCTCATCAATAAAAGAAGAAAAATAGACTAGATGCTTTCTCTTTCAACTCAAAATCTGGAATCTTTATAAACTACAGTAAATGAAGGGAAGATAACTTATGTGAGAGATGTTATAAGGGTAGAAACAATAAGATTTATTGAAAACAGAAGGTAATGGGCTCAGGGAGGACTTTGGGCTTCCAAGCCTAAGTTAGACAGAATGAGGGTAGTATTCTGAAATAAAACAGATACAGAGAAACTTAAAGAAAAGTCAGTTTTAGGATGACTGTGAGTTGAATTTTAGACAATTTTAGAAATATAGACTTTGTTATGTTTCTAAGATATCCAAGCATTGCTTTCTTATAATATTGTGCTTTTGCATTTATTTCTTTGTAAGTACTATTAATCCTGAAGTCATAGAATCCAAGAGACAAAAGTTAATCTTTTGAGTAATCTAGTCCAGTACTAATTAAACTTTTTCCAGTCATATCCCCTTTTTTCCTGAAAAAAATTTTATATGACCCTATCTTGAATCTAACAGATGTTTATGACAGCATTCATGCATGAGTAGTGCAACGTGCACATGTGTTTTCAGAACCAAGACTTCAGTGAAGTCACATAATACATCATGGGCAAGTGATATCAGAAATACCTTGGATTTGTATGTGATTTTGAATTAATTTTTGGTCATTGTTTCATATACTGTTGCTAAATTTTTCGCAACCCCCACATTCACTTACACGCCTTCATAGCTATCATGATCCACAGTTTAAGAAGCTTTGATCTAGTTATCTTCTTAGAACTCTTCCCTATAGCATCTCAAACAAATAAATGATCATTTTCTTTACATTTTCTAGTAAAAGTGAACTGATTGGCAACATTTCTATTTTTGAACAGTTTTATTATCAGAAAGTGCTTCTTAAAAGTCCAGTGTGCCTCTAGGTGAGCTCTGGACCTAGAATTGGTAATATTTGAGTTCATTTGAGCACAATTACTAGCTAAATAATCTTAGTCATATATCATCATAATCATATAGAGTCATTTAATCTTGGGTTGTCACAGTATACTCAACTGTAAAATGGGGATAATAATAGCCCCTACCTCACAAAAGTTATTGTGAGGATCAAATAGGAGCTAAAATGGTGTGGTGTGGATAGAGTACAGTACCTGAAATTGAGAAGACTCATCTTTCTGAATTCAAATCCAGCTTCAGACATTTACTAGTTGTATGATCTTGGGCAAGTCACTTAACCCTGTTTGCATCAGTTCCTTCATCTGTATCCATAGTATAAATCCATCTTGGTTGTATTGGATATTTTGGCTGTCTTATTTATTTTTTTGCTAGGATTTTATTTAAATTTTATACCAATATTCATTAGTGGCATGATTTTTTCTTCTTCAATAGTTTGGCATTAGAATTATACTTTCCTAATAAAACGAATTTGGCAGAGTGTTTTTTTCCCTTAATTTTTGAGATTACATTAAACATGTGTAACTTAGATATTTAATTGCTCTTTAAGCATTTGGCAAAATTCACTTGTAGAGATTATTCAACTAAATTAGGATAGATATTGACATAAATGTTGATGTAGATATATAATGTTTGTCAGGCATAAGACCAAGGAGAGAACTCAGTAGCATGGTACTCAAGATTGTCCAGATATCAACACTTGGTACGCTGGTGCAGAGGCATTCTTGGTAGAACAGCATAAGAGTAACTCATAAGCCACAGAATCCTTGGCATAAAAAATTGGTGTAGTGGCTATAATAGCTTCTTTTTTCCTGTTTCTAGCTTATTGATGATTCTTCCAGGTATGAAGTCCAGGTATGGTTGTATACCTGGTATACATTGGTTTTTTTGACTCCATGGTTTTTACTTCCCTTATTAAGTTCTATTATTCCTTCTTTGCCTCATGATTTAATCCAGTTGTACTATTATCTTATTCAAAGATTTGTCATAAGAGACCTTGAAAAATGTCTTGAATTTAGCATAATCAACTTTATTCTATCCTGTTTAGTTGGAAAATCATCCCTTTTTAGGTGAAGCATTCAGGGTTAAGTGACTTACCCAGGATCACACAGCTAGTAAGTGTCAAGTATGTGAGATCAGATCCTCCTGAATTTAGAGCTGGTGCTCTATTTACTGTACTGCCTAATTGTCCCTAAGATAATTCTTCTTAATTAAATAAAGCTATTTGTACTTATTAAGTACTTACTCTGTACAGAGCACAAAAAGAAATAAAAATGGACATGATTAAACATTAATCGGTTTGATATTTTCTCTGTAATTGATTAACATGATATCTGCCTTTAGCAATGAGATCATGCCTTCCTTTTTTGTCATGTCTCACAATGTAAAAAGAAAAGGAAAAGGAAAAAAAAACTCTTTGGGGAATTTTGACAATGCAATTTGATCTTTACTTTTCCCAGTGCTGTTCTCACAGGGTTGTATATGTGCCACAGCTATCTATTATACATTTCCTTTTAAAATCTGAATTAGTCAGAGAACTCCCTATGTAGTTACATTAGTTTTTTTAGATGCTTCCTTTAATTTTTTTTTCTTCACTGTTACCATTCACATTTGTTTTATTAGTTTTTTTTAACTTTAGAGTTTCACATACTCGTTAAGGGATTATTCCTTTTATAGTCTCTGGTCACAGGTTCATGCTTTAAAATTTTTTTTAATAATAATAACTTTTTGTTTTTCAAAATAAATACAAAGATAGTTTTCAACATTCACCCTTGCAAAACCTTGTGCTACACATTTTTCTCCCCTTCCCTCTTCCCCTAGACAGAAAGCAATCCAATATAGGTCAAACATGCATTTCTTCTAAATATATTTCCACATTTATCATGATGCACAAAAAATCTCTTATTTCTTTTAAATAATAATTTTATGCAATTATGTTGTGTCTCTTTAACTAGAGTGTCAATTTCTTTAAAGGCAGGGAATAGATCTACCTTTGGTGATGGTCAGTAGGACCATATGTAGTGATCTTACCTTTGTCAAAAATGAACACTAAACAGAAATGTTGGGGGGAAAATCAACATAATATAATATAAAATAAAAAATAATAGTTTACAAGTGAGGGAACTGAGGACCAAAAATACTATATAACTTTGTCTCATGTTATTCAGTGATAGCATTGGAATTTCTATTTCTATCCCTTTTCCTCTTATTGGTAGGAAGGAAAGAAAGGAAGGAAGAAGGAAGGAAGGAAGGAAGGAAGGAAGGAAGGAAGGAAGGAAGGAAGGAAGGAAGGAAGGAAAGGAGAAAAGAAGGGAAAGAGGAAGGAAAGAAGGAAGAAAGGAAGGAAGGAAGGAAGGAAGGAAAGAAAGGAGAAAAGAAGGGAGGGAGGGAGGAAAGGAGGAAGGAAGGAAGGAAAGAAGGAAGAAAGGAAGGAAGGAAGGAAGGAAGGAAGGAAGGAAGGAAGGAAGGAAGGAAGGAAGGAAGGAAAGAAGGAGACACCTACTATGTTCCAGACACTGTGTTCAATACTTTACAAATATTATATCATCTGATCCTCACAACAGCCCTGAGAGGTAGATATTATTATCATTATCCCTTTTTATAGTTGAGGAAATTGAGATAGACAGATGAAATGTCTTGCTTAGGATCATATAGCTAAGAAGTGTCTGAGGCTAAATTTGAAGTAAGGTCTTTGTAATTCTAGGACTAGTACTTTATCGACTGCATCACCAGTCAATTTTTTAATGTAATCTCATTTAGAGAATTAGAGGAAGAAGCAGGAAATATCAAAATTGGTAAAAACAAAACAAAACAAAACAAAAAACTTCTCATTTGTGGAAGTGTAATGAGTCTATTTTCATCAGTCAGTCAACAAGCACTTATTAAGCATCTACTACATGCCAGCTATTGTGGCTTGTACTGAAAATAATGAAGAAAAAGAAAAACAATTCCTACCCTCAAGGAGTTTACATTCTAATGGGGAAGGGGTTTATAGCATATGTGTGTGTGTGTGTATGTATATGTATATATATGTATACATGTATATATATATATATATATAATAGAGAGAGAGAGAGAGATGGGGGGGGGGGAATGTATGTGTGCCTACATAGAATACATCAAAAAAAAAAAAAAAGAGAGAGAGATACAAATTAACTTTGAAGAGGAAGGGAAGATTTGAGCTGAGCCTTGAAATAATCCAGGGAACTGGAGGTGAATTAGCAAAGCTTTCCAGCTTTGGGAAATAGCCAACAAAAAGACATGGAAATAATTCATGGATTGTCATGTGTGTAAAGCATTTATTGATTAGTATAGCTGAATTGCTGAGTGCATGGAAGGGAATAATATGCAAGAAAACTCTAAAGATAGGAAAGAATGTAAAGAGTATTAAAATGCTAGAGAGGTCTATATTTGATCCTAGATGTAAAGGGAACCTCTGGGATTTATCAAGGGCAGGTCTGATGTGGTCCAATCCATGCATTACAAAAATATTGCAAACAACTACTTAACAAACAAAAAAATCCCCATCATTTGATATCTTTCAATGTTAGACAATATCTTAATTTATGCATTAGAACTAGTCCTGGGATTTCATTGGTACAGGGAATTCTCCAATGAGGAAACTCTCTCTCTCTTAAGGTAAGCTGCCACTTAATTTTGCAGATTATAGTCAAAAAGGATTGCCTAGAGAACTGACAGGTAAATGACTTGCCTGTAGTCATATAGGCAGTATGAGTCAGATAAGGCAGCTAAGTAAGTGGCTGGGTATAGAGTTTCTGGTCCTGGAATCAGGAATATCTGAGTTCAAATACAGCTAAACACTACTTATATGACCTTGAACAAGTCACTTAACCTCTTCTTCAGTTTTCTCAACTGTAAAATGAGGAAAATAATCATACCTTGGAATATCATTGTGAGTAACAAATGAAATATTATTGATAATAATAAATTAAATATTTGTCATAGTTCCTGACACATGTAGATGCTATATAAATGCTAATTTTCTTCTCTTCCTTTCCCTGGATCTTCTGGGCTTCACAATCCATTTTTTATGCTATTCTTTTGCGATGAATGAAAATTATAGAAATAAATCTCAAAATTCAGACGCTCTTCTATAATTCTTTAAAAAAATCACAAACAAACAATTCAGGACATATCAGATAGGATATTTGGAAGTAGGAGTTCCTATTTTGTGTTAGTCACAAGCAGTAATTGTTGAAATAAGGTGAATTAGATGGTATGTGGATAGAAATTTGATTTTTAATGAATCATGTAAATGTATAGATTGGGAAAGGAAGTTGTCTTAATTTAATCTTTGAAATCTTAATTTTTAAATATCAGGAAGATATTTTTATTGATAGTACTTTGGTTTCCTTTTTTGCTGTTTGTGAAATGACAAGTACTGCATTTAGCATATTATAAAAGCCCAAAACACATTGTTTTTAACATTTACGTGTGTGTGTGTGTGTGTGTGTGTGTGTGTGTGTATGTGTTGTGCTTGTATCTCTCCTCCTCATTATTTCCAAAGCTTATATATAGTTTTGTTTTGTTGGGTGACATCCGGAGACTTCTTGCTGGAAGTAGCAGTATCCCCGGAGCATGATTTCATTTTGATTCATTGGCAGGCTGTTTGTCAGCATGGCAATAAGATGGATTTTTAAAAATTAGATGTGAATGCAGTATCATAGATGATTTTAGAAATATAAAACAATTCCCTTCTCAAAGGACTTTTACATACTATATTGTTGTTTGCTTGTTTGTTTTAGGGTAATATGAGTGTTCATACAAGGCCCTGGGAAGGGGGCAATGTAGAGCAGGAAGTGCAAAAAAAGAGTCTGGATTTGCATGCAGAGCGATGGATGGACATTCACCATTTTATTAATAAGGCCAAGAAGGTATAAGAGGAAGCAACAGTGAAACTCAGCTTCCCAGGCTTGTTCTCCTTGATGACATTATGGTTTTCATGATAAAGTCAGCAGTAACCTTTATCATTTTATATTTAATTTAATGGCCTTGGAAGCCAGAGAAGCCAGCAGGGCCTGATTTATTATCTGGGAAACATCATTCTCTTTTGATAATATTTTATTGTGCTAACTAAAAGAGACATGAAATTAAAAATAGGTCAGAAAGGTTTTCATTCCAGTTTTGTTGATTTAAGTAGAGAGAGAGGAGACAATTTCACCCACCCACCCCCCCCTTAGAACATTAGCTGCCTTTGAGTGATATTATGAAGAAAACAATCTGCAAATGAGAGTTCAGAAAAAAATAGAGTACATCGATAAAGCTAAAGATTATGCTTTTAGGAAATAATTCTTTCTTGAAGCATCAGTGAAAAGCACACAGTTACAAAAACCCATCTCAAATTAATTTCAATTTTATTTTTACTGTTAGAAAATGTATTTATTTGATGTGCTTCAGTTTGCTTTTTTAAAAAGATAGAAAACTGATAAAGGGGCTAAATTTGAGTTTTGCCTCAGTTATTTTCTTCCCACTATCACTCTTCTATCGCAATAATCCTATTACATACTATCTATCACCTATGAAGTTACTGAGAAAACTTCATGGACAGAACTCCAATTCTCTTTCATTAACTCACCTCACTGAATTAATGTCCTCTTCATGAGTCCAAGGACTAAAATAATTTTTATAAGTATGACAATGATGTTTGCATTCAGCTTGCACTCATATATACTTGTGTCTTCAGCATTAGAATAGTATTCTGAAAATTAGACAGATTATATGAAAATAGGGGTTTGATACTAGACCTGTGAACTTATTATTACACTAAGCAATTGATAAGGAACTTGGTCTTCCAGTTTAAAGGTTGGAACCCTCTGCTACTTATATTCATAAAGACCTAAAAAGTTAAGTGACTTGTCCAATTTCATATAGCTAGTGTGGGTCAGAGATAGGAGTGGAATCCAAATCTTCCTGGCTCTGAGCATCACATTGCTTCTCTTAATAAAGATAATGGTTTTAATTTAGTAATTCTCTCCAAAAGTAAGTGTGATGGACAAGAGATAAAGCAATTACCTATATTTTTATGGACTAAGATACCAAAAACAATAATGAATCAACAATCCAAGGAATTAACAGTGGAGAAGGTTAATTCCTAATTTTCAGTGCACTAACTCAGCATCATGCTTTCCCCCCACCCCTCATATTCTGTACTTTGGCTGGGCTACACAATATGTCCCACAGGCTTGTGATCTGGGTTCTGCTCGGCCATTTCCATGATGTTGCTATAGTCATTGCCAGTAGAACTCTCCTGCTCCTGCTTTTATCCTACCATTTTGTAGCAACAAGGATCATAATTCAAAACTTTCTTTTTTTCTACTCTCTATAGCCTGTAAGGAGTCAGAATGAACTCCACATTAACCAGCAACAGCTGGGGAATTCAGGAACAGGGAAGTGGGGCCCATAGGTATGGATAGAGAGGGCTGAATAAGAAGGGGGTTCCATAAAGCCTGAAGGAAAGGGGACTGTCACCCAACTGAGGGCAGTGCTTCTAGAAATCACTTGAGACAGAGATTGAGATGAAGGTGAATTCCACAGCATGGGAGGAAGGTAAACCAACTTTTATGGTCCAGATGTCAGTAGCTGCCATTAAAGGAGGGGAAGAGTTTGAAAATCTTATAAGGGGTGGGGACAGGGGAAGGGTAATTAAATTAGTGAGGACCTTAGGGAAGAAAAATACTCAGTTAAAAACCGCACAATTAGATAAAACAATTGGGATGATAATTAAGAATAAAGGAAGATGGCCCAGAAATACTTTTTAATTGGTCCAAAACAATTATTATTTCAAGACCAAGGAAATGATTCCCAAAGATTGAGCCAGAGGACACTGTGGGTTCCTAAAAGAGCATGGAGCCGATGTTGCTGAATGG
This sequence comes from Sarcophilus harrisii, assembly GCF_902635505.1. NCBI lineage: Eukaryota > Metazoa > Chordata > Mammalia > Dasyuromorphia > Dasyuridae > Sarcophilus > Sarcophilus harrisii. The sequence continues at coordinate 84,442,359 of NC_045427.1, forward strand.
GTTCAGCCTTCCCAAAGCTGCTCCCTCTGTCTTCCTTAACCCTATATATCCTTGTTATCATTGGTTTTCTTTCAAGCCACTTGCTGGAAGGAAATATGAAGAGATCAAAGGAGCTACCTTCCCCTACCAGTGCCAGGTTATTCATAGCTTTTTACTTCTACTCCTGCCGATTCATTTGACCAGAATGCTCTGGATCTAAGTTTTTCTCCCTGTTCTAGGAAATTATAAATCATGAATGAATAAACTACTTGGAGCTACCATGCCATGGAATACCTTTCCCCACAAACCCAAAATTAAAAAGAATCTCAAAAGATGATATATAGAACTGTTTTTAAAAACAAAACAAAACTTTTCTTTCTTGAAGTATTTCCACTGTATTGTATTTTTTCATTGAATTTAAATAACAAAACACAGAAATCCGTAATGCAAACTAATTGGTCATATTTTAGTTTAAAGAAACTAGCTTAAAAATAAAACAAATTTCAAAGCTAAAAAGTTTTTGAAATAAGATAAAGAAGGGAAAGGGGAGAGAGAAAAGAAGGAGGAGGGAGAAGAGAAGGAGGAGAGACAAGAACAGACAAGAAAGGAAGGGAGGAAGAGAAAGAAAGACAGGCAGACAGAAACAGAGAGGGAGGAGGAGAAGGAGAAGGAGACACAGACAGAGAGACAGGGAGAGGGAAGGAGGAAGAGGGGGGCGAAGGGAAAGAGGGAGAGGAAGTCTGTTGCTGCTAATTTCCACATAATCTAGTTGTCCCAGCATTCCCCAGCCTGAAACCTCCCCTCCCTCTTTACCAATGGCACTGAAGAGTGTCCCTTCAGTTTCTCCTCAGCCCTCTTTGTGGGCCGGGCGGGCAGAGCTCCCCTTCTGCTGCTTCCACTTCAGGCATCTAGGTGGTGGGAATAGAGTTTGGTCTTGAAATAAGGGAAATCTGAGTTCAGATTGGGCCTAACAGCTGTGTGACTCCAAGCAAGTCGCCTCTCTTTGACTCGGTTTCCTGGATTGTAAACAAAACAAAACAAAAAAAACCTCACGGAGCTCTTGTGAGGCTCCAATGAAGTAGTTTTTGTAAAGTTCTCATGGTGGCCTGCACAGACTGGACACCTTATAAGGGTTTATTGTCCCTTTCTCCCCCGGCCTCCTGGCCTTCCCCCCTCCCCCCGGGGTTAGACAAACACAAAGCATCCAGGAGGGCGATTTCTGTTCTGATGAGCAGGTCTGTCTCTCTGGCAAACCTAAGGGGTGTAATATTGTGTTGGAGGAGGTGAGGTTGGGAACGGGAGAAGTAATGAAACTGGTTAGTGAGAAGGTTAAGGAAGTTCTAAAACTTTTACTAACATAGTGTTTTATGTTGAAAAGTCATGCAGTCAATATTGCTGTCATAATTTCTATTCTTTTTTATTATAGCTTTTTATTTACAAGTTATATGCATGGATAATTTTTCAGCACTGACAATTGCAAAACCTTCTGTTCCAATTTTTCCCTTCCTTCCCCCCACCCCCTCCCCCAGATGGCAGGTAGACTCATACATGCATAACTTAGATTCTTAACGTAGAATCTAAACTTTTGGCACTCTGTTTTGAATCAAGTTGTTTTAGAGGCTGAAACAGATGAACTTTGGTAATAGCAAAGAATAGATCTTTCCTAAGAAATACATATTCATGCATATAAACACAAATGACCCAATTTTAGACAGAGGTAAATGTCAGAAAGTTCCTTGCTCTCCTGGTGTTTATTAGCTTCTGACAATGTCAATGATAAGATTAGATCATTCTTTGAGATGTTCTAATGGCTTAAAGATTATGTTTTCACAAAAGAGCTTTTGTGGTATTAATTTTATATTAAATGTGTGCTTATTTATTTGAAGTTTTCTTATTTGAAATTGAAATATATTTCATTTTTTGACATTGCCTAACATAGTATAAGGAAATATTGGAAGTGCAAGGAACTAAATGATAATGCAAGAAACATAATGATAAATATATATTTACTTTTCATAGAATTTAATAAACTCCTAAATAATTGCAGAAGAGGCATTTTATTTTTCCTCTATTTCTCCCCAAAGTTTATAGAAATACTAAGGATAAATCAAGATTGCTGAATGGAAGATTTAGTTATATATTTTAATGTCTCAGTAATGTATTTTGAAAATTTCCAATGATGTATAGAATCAATGCAATGATTTTGGTAATAGACTGTGTGTGTGTGGTGAGTGTGTGCTTGTGCGCATGCGTGCATGTTGAACAGAGAATATTGATTGCCAAAATTAAGGCCACTTTTTAGTTGTGCGTTATTTGAAGACTTTCAGCTTTTTTACCCTTCAGATCTATAATAGCAAAACTACTTCTATTAAACCATTATTTTTATTTGTATGTGTTGCTTGTTATATCATCTTTATTGCATTCAATAACTGGAGTAAAGCAAATTGATTTCTCTCATTCCTGCCGTGAAGTGGATCCTAATGAAAGGTAGGTGACTCAGCTAATTTGCAGGGTAGCATTGGGTTCAGAATGAGTCGGTACAGTATAACAACATATTTGATTTCGGGGATTTCTTTTTCATTAACACAGAAGAACTGCTATTTAGGTAATGGCAGTAATAGTTGTAAGTAGCCTGTAAGTCTCAATGTTGTTATGAAGCCATTCTGAAGATAGAATCCTTTCTTTGGAGTTCTTATAAATTCTCTTTAACATGGTATTCTTTAGTTGTTCAGGCAAGGTTTTTTTTTTTCTCCCTGCCTGATCCTCTGTTTCTGAGTTATACATCTAGAACCCTTAAGCATTCAACAAGAAAGAAGATAAACCGCCAAAGTAGAGCTCACCTCATTAAACCAACCCTACCCACCACTTTCAACCCTTTCTTGGAACAGTTTGCCCTGAAAAATAAAATTAATTTCTTGGAACATCCTGACTGAATTTTCTGTTTCTTCCCATTCATCTTACCTACCAGTAAGCTGGTGATAAAAAATAAAATAGAGAAGATCAAAACTGTTTACAGAAAAAAGCCAAACTTCCCTGATAAAACTTGTTAAATGTTTTTGTAACATGTGGCACTTTTTCATACTTTTACTTTTTAAAGTGTTTTCCAAAGTGTTGGTTTCCATGATCTCATAACTCAGAGGAAGACATTATTACCTTAAAATAGTAATGTTATTATTAAAAATAATCAATTTGATTTTATTAGTGAAAATATTAAAGATCTGTTATCATCTTCCTTCTGCTGCACCCTAAGAACCATGTGACCTTTCCATCGGATTTCATTCTGAGTTGTCTCTCCAGTCATAATGTGATCTCCTTATGTAGGGAATGCTTCCCCTTTTCTATTTGTATGCCAAACTGTTTCTTCATTCTTTCATTCATCTATCTTATGCTTCCAAAGTACCTTGTGAATTCCCTTTCTCTGTTTCTCTCTCTCTCTTTCTTCTTTTTCTCTCTCTCTCTCTCTCTCTCTCTCTCTCTCTCTCTCTCTCTCTCTCTCTCTGTTCTCTATATATCTGTCTCCCTCTGTCTCTTTCTCTTTTCTCTCTCTCTCTCTCTCTCTCTCTCTCTCTCTCTCTCTCTCTCACACACACACACACACACACAGTCATTTCCCAATAGTTGTAGAATCACAGAACATCAGAATTACAAGAACCTCAGAAGCCATCTAGTCAATACCATACTTAAAAAGAATCCATCCAACTTGGCTTTTTTCAACAGTAAGGTGTTTCAGTCCAATTTCAATAGACTTGAGATGGAGAGAGCCATCTGTATCCAGAGAAAGGACTGTGGGAACTGAGTATGAATCACAACTTAGTATTTTCAACTTTTATAGTTGTTGTTTGCTTGCTTTTTTTCCCTTTTCATTTTTTTCCTTTTTTGATCTTATTTTTCCCTGTGCAACATAACAAATGTGGAAATACATTTAGAGTTGCACATTTAATCTATTGGATCACTTGCTGTAGAGGGGAGGGGAGTAAGAAAAATTTGGAACACAAGGATTTGCAAGGGTAAATGTTGAAAACTATCTTTGGGTGTGTTTTGAAAATAAAACCTATTATTTTTAAATTTTATTTTATTTAAAAAACAATAAGGAAAAAGAAAAATAGAAAAGGAATACAAAAGAAAGCAAAACAAAAGAGAACATTGTTATGTACCAGCAGAACAGCAGAGAGGATTCAAAATATATAACAACAAATACCAGTTCAAAAAAGTATATATAAATATATATTAGTAGATGAAATTATATTTATATGTGTCCATCTTTTCTTTACTTCCTTGTAAATTGTTCTTTTGTTCTCTGTTGTGTACCTTTTTAACTTTATTCTTTTTTCCCTTTCATTCACCCATGACCCTCAAGCAGGATGTATTTAAGAAAGAATATATTTTTGTATACATATATAGATACACATACATACACACATACCCCCACATACACATCTTCCCTGTCCCTGCTAACTCTTTGCTTTAATTCTGATCCTTAACTTGCTATTACTTAAACTCCCCCCGCCATGGATTCTTTCCTTACCTTCTTCCCTACCCTTTGCTTTTCTATCTGCCCATCCCTCCCCCTTTATTTCTTTTTGCCCCTCATGAAATGTTGCTTATTTAACCCATTTCCAATGTGAGTGGGTTTTTAGAACTACAAACCCTCATCCCCCTCTAATGCTTCTGTATCTATTCTTTCTCTGCACCTCATTTGTATAACATAATTGCTAGTTTTATCTTAACTTGTTCCAATCTTTTTTTTTTGAGTTGCTGTATTGTTGATATCAGTCTTAAACATATGATATACATTTCCTATGTAAAAAGAAAACATAAACAGTTTGTCCATGTTGAGTTCCTCGAAATTTATCTTTGATATTGGCTCTCATATGTTAGATTTTCTGTTAAGTTCGGGTTTGATTGATAGAAAATCCCCAAAATCTGCAAGTTCATTGAATATCTATTTTTCTCATTCAATATTATAGATACATTTTGCTGGATATGATATATTTGGCCATAGATCTTCTTCTTTTGATTGTCAGTTGATATGATTCCAGGACTTGAAGTCTTTTATTGTGACTGCTGCTAAGTCCTGTACAATTCTTAATTGTGCCTCCAGAAATCTATCATTAAAAAAAAATCCATCCTCCAAAACACCTGACAAATGCCCATTCAATCTTTTCTCAAAGACACCTTTCTACAGGGAAACAATTGCTTTCCAAGGCAGCCAATCCATCTTATTTTTTGATACTTCTAATTGTTAGGAAGATTTTCCTAATATTAAGATCTGCTTTTTTTTCTGATTTCCCCCCTTGCTTTTTTCTCTAAGACAAAGTAGAATACATTTCACTTCTACATGCCAGTCTTTCAAATCCTTGAGGATAATAATCACATTCCCCCTAAATATTCTATCACCTAGACTTAATATTTATGTCCGCTGAGGAAATCCTTATTCACATGATCTTGAAATTGTTCATCTTTCTCATTACCAGCCTTGGATAAGCTCTAATTTATCAATATCCTACTAAAAATGATCCCAGAAGTAAATATGATTTGACTACGGCACTACCTGCCTGGGCACTATGCATCTTAGTACAGCCCAAAATCGTAGTCTCTTCTTTGCTTTTGCCAAATCAAAATATTAACTCCTCTTGTATTTTCAACCCATTAAAACTGAAGTATTTGAGCTACAGAAGGAGAAAGAACTTGGAGTCATTTGGAGAGTTTGAAAGTCTGTAGAGGTTCATGGATTGAAAATAGGGAAGGGAAATTGGAAAGGACTTGATGAGTTGGAGGACTTGAGTCTTGGAATGACTCAAGGATCCAAAAAGTACAGGGAAGGAAAAAAAGAAAGATAGCTCATTAAAAAAAAAAGGTAAGATATACAATCTGATAAAACAATATAAGAAGTTTATTAGAGAAAGGATGTTGAGGAAGTTAGATGTGTCTCATAATACTTCTCCAGGGAATCTTCTTATAATCAGTATGAATACGCAGAATATCAAGTGAACTATGTAGAATCTGTCTTGTTTGTATTTCTTAGAGAAGATAAGAGCTTGAAGAATACTTCTCAACTCTTTAAGTACAATGACATTCTCTAAAAATGAGAGCAAACCTTTAAAGATGTGGTGGGGAGGAAAGGAAAAAAACAAAGAAAAAAAAGATTTTAAGAGACACAGTGGAATCCTAACTTATGTGAGGAAATTGAGGTGGGGGGAGAAGAGAAATGAGATAAAAGGAAAGAACAGTTGAGCCCCATGAAGTTAAGACAATTTCTGAGTTTTTTCTGAAAAAGTAAGAAGTTGAATTTTTCAAAGAAGCAGTTACTTGTACTTCAAAGAAAGATGATGTATATCCATAGGTAAAGTCAAATGAGAGAACATCCAGTAAGTATCAAAGAAAGAAGAGATGAATTCTTATTGACATCCTGCCAAGGTACTGAGATATATTTGTTATATTGATAATGAGAAGTCTGCTTAGAGCATGTACCCAAGATAGAGGAGAGAACCTCCTGATACTTATCATTAAGAGACCACATGTGAAAGTTAATCAAAGCATTTCTATAAAAGTCATTTTGTGAAAGAAAACATAGATCTCCTACCATAATTAAAAAAAAAAAAAACTATGAAGGAGGAGGTAGAGGAGAGAGAGAGAGAGAGAGAGAGAGAGAGAGAGAGAGAGAATGAGAGAGGGGGGCGGGAGAGAGAGAATGCTTCAACTATATTCAGACGCTATCAGTTTCTTCTCTGGTTATGGATAAAATTTTTTTATCTTAAGTCCTTCAGCATAGTCATGGATAATTGTTATTGCTAAGAATAGCAAACTCATTTACAACCAATCATCTTAGAACATTGCTATTTCTCTGTACATAGTACATTTCACTTTGGTTGGCTTTGTGGAGAACTTTCCAGATTTTCTTTTTTTCTGAGAGCCTCCTGCTCATCATTTCCCATAGAACATTAATATTCCATAGCAATCACATACTTCAGTTTATTCAGCCATTTCCCAATTTATGGTTATCCCCTCAATTTCCACTTTTTTCCCTGAGAGCTGCTACAAATATTTTTGCACATATAGAACCTCTTCCTTTAAAAAAAAATCTTTTAGTATTCATGTCTAGTGGTGGTATTGTTAAGTCAAAGGATATGCATGAATTTATAGCCCTCTGGACATAGATTATATCTTTTGATCATTTATCAATTGGAGTGAGGCTTTTATTTTTATAATTTGACTCAATTCCTTCTATGTTTGAGAAATGAAGTCGTTACACGAACTGATGCTGAGTGAAACAAGCAGGGCCAGGAGATCATTATATACTTCAACAACAATACTATATGATGACCAGTTCTGATGGACCTGGCCATACTCAGCAACGAGATCAACCAAATCAGTCCCAATGGAGCAGTAATGAACTGAACCAGCTACGCCCAGAGAAAGAACTACTCTGGGTGATGACTAAAAACCATTACATTGAACTCCCAATCCCTATATTTATGCCCACCTGCATTTTTGATTTCCTTCACAAGCTAATTGTACAATATTTCAGAGTCTGATTCTTTTTGTACAGCAAAATAACAGTTTAGTCATGTATACTTATTGTGTATCTAATTTATATTTTAATATATTTAATAACATCTACTGGTCATCCTGCCATCTGGTGCAGGGGGTGGGGGGTAAGAGGTGAAAAATTGGAACAAGAGGTTTGGCAATTGTTAATACTGTAAAGTTACTCATACATATAATCTGTAAATAAAAGGCTATTAAATAAAAAAAAAGAGAAATGAAGTCGTATCAGAGAAACTTGCCTCAAAATTATTTTTAAATTAACATTTCTAACTATTTCCCCTGATGTATTTTATTCTCTCTTTTCTTTCACCTGTCCTTCCTCTTTTCCCCAATATGCCTTTTCTTTTATCACCCTCTCCCCTTTCTGTATCCCATTCCCCACCTATTTTCTAGCATGGTATGATAGATTTCTATACCTATATTGACTGTGTATATTATTTCCTCTTTGAGCTAATTCTTATGAGAGTATGATTCACTCACTCTGTAAAAGCTTTTTCTTGCCTCTTTTTATGACAAATAATTTACACTATTCCACTTCTCCCTCTTTCTTTCTCCCAGTACAAAAATGTACTCTCACTCCTTAATTATATCATTTTTTAAACACTAACCAACGCTTCATGTTCCACTCACACTTGTACCATCTGTTTATATATATTCCTTCTAACTACCACAATACTGAGAAAGTTCTAATGAGTTACAAGAATCATCCTCCCATATAGGAATGTAAACAGATAAACCTTATTATGCCCCTTATGATAACACTTTCCTGATTACCTCATTATGCGTCTGCTGAATTTTCGATTTGAAAATCAAATTTTCCATTCATTTTTGGTCTTTTTATGATGAATGATTGAAAATCCTCTATTTCATTGAATTCCTACCTTTTCTCTTAAGGATTATACTCAGTTTTACTAGAGGTGATTCTTTTTTATAATCCTAGGTTCCATTGCTCTCTGGAATATCATATTCCAAATCCTCCAGTCCTTTAATATCTTATGGTATCCTGACTGTGGGTCCATTGTACTTGAATTATTTCTTTCTGGATGCTTGCAATATTTTCTCCATGACCTGGGAGTGCTGGAATTTGGCTATAATATTCTTGAGAGTTTTCACTTTGGGATCTCTTTCAAAAGGTTATTAGTGTATTCTTTCTATTTCTATTTCATCCTCTGGTTCTAGAATATCAAGACAGTTTTCCTTGATAATTACTTGAAGGATAATGACTCTTCTTTCGATTATGACTTTCAGGTAAACCAAGACAGAGAGAGAGAGAGAGAGAGAGAGAGAGAGAGAGAGACAAAAACACAGAGAGAGAGAGAGAGAAAGAAGTTGAGGCCAAGGGAACTTTGTGCTAAAGAAAAAGTGCCAAAAGGGACCAGCCAAAACTGTTTCTAAATACAAACCATTATCATCAATCAAGTCTTTCTAGATAGTGGATTGCAGAAACTAGTAGACAGGAGAGCACTTGCTCTTCCTAAAGTGCCATCGATTTGTCACAGATAAGGCTTCTGATAGGTTGGACACTTTGCCTGAGCAGTCAGATGTCAAACAGTTTGTTTATTGTTGTCATTGTGCAGAAGGAAATGGCAAGTCACTCCACTGTCACTCCACTGTCTTTGCCAAGAAAACCTCCTGGCTAGCAGTGGCCTGGTGTGGTCCACAGGATCACTAAGAGCTGGACGTGACTGAATGACTGAACAACTAACAGCTGTTGCTTGGCAGGGACGAAGCTCTTGCCTTGAGGCAGACGGGGACCATTTTGTCCAATGGAAACAGGTGGAAAAGTGCTTGCTTTTGGTGGGCACTCTAACTGGTACAAGGAGACCAATTGGGCAGGATTAATCAACCTTGTCCTTGGCTCCCAAAACAATATGGGATCACCATCCCAAATACACAAAGGCAACGGTATCACACCCAACCTTGGTTCTTGTGATGATTCCAACCTGGCTGTTTACCATATATTTCTGATGAGCGCCAACCTGCCCTGCAAACAACCATATGTAATAGGAGGCATCATCAAAATACTTCTACTGCTCTTGAAGCAAAATGAAAGTTTTTGGTTATTTAGTCCTGTGCCTCTGGGCCCTAGACCACTTGGCCAGGAGCTAGTATAGAGGAAGATTACTGTCTGTCCTTCAGGGACCTGTGACATGCCAGCCATGCAACTTAGGACTCAACCCATTAAAAAGACTTGCCAGGATATTCATTCCCTAAAAGATGAGTGGCTGCCAAAGTCCATTGGTGAGAACCTCTCTCAACAGATGGAGAAATGGGAAAATCAAACATAATGGCCTTCCTCAGAAGCTACATCCTGATAGAAAGGTGGTTAAGACCCACAGAGGAGCTAGGGTGCAGAGTCTGGCTGGAGGCTTCAGTCTCTGGGACATCCTTCCCAAAGGGTACGAAATACTAAGGGGACACAGGGAAGCATAATTTCTAATGTTTCATTTCCATTTCTTAGTAGCAGCCTCCTGTACTGTACCCATCTTATTAAAGGAACTATCTTGTTTAATAGCCCATAATAGGCAACTCTGGACAAAGGGAGATTCTGTGTCATCTGTTGGGTAAAAATTGGAGTCCAGTTAATAGCAAGCAACTGTTTTTTCATAAACCGAGTCACTGCTCTGGGGAACATGCAGATCCACAAGCCTAATAGGCAGATTTTTGGCACAGTGGATAGAACACTGGGCCTGGAGTCAGGAAGATCCAATTTCAAGTACTAACACAGACACTTATTAGCTGTAAAGGGCTAGTCGCTTAACTTTTGTCTGCTTGCCTTCCTCAGCTGCAAAATGAGAATAATAATAGCAACTGTGTTATTGTGAGGATCAAACAAGATAATATTTGTAAAGCACTTAACACAGTGCTGGGCATATAGTAGGGGTTTATAAATGCTTGTTTCCTTCTTTCCTTATGCTGACTACCTCTTAATACTTTCCACATGCTCCACTCAATCTGGTCTTTATGGATAAACCTCCAAAATCATGGCCATAAGGGTCAAGAGGATAGATTGCCGGACCATCTACTTTATATCTTCCAGGGCTACAATATGATCTGGGCCCCACTTGAAAGAAGCAGATTTACAAATAACTCATTAAATGGGGGCCCTTGGAATATGCAGGTAGGACATAACAGAGATGGTCATTGCATGATGTATTTTTAATCTGATACAAGGTAGAGTTCTACACAGGTGGATAGGAAGGTTAAAAATATCAGGAAATGACTATGGTTAAAGAACAAAAACGTAGTAAGACTTTTGTTTTTAAACTCAGCATATCATGCCAGAATAATCTTATTTCCATTTTTTGGTAAGATAACTAGACTGGTAGATCAGGAAATACTATGTGATGCAGTATACTTAGCTTTTAGCATTTGATAAAGCTTCTCATGCTATTCTTGTGGAAAAGATGGAGAGATGGAGAGCAGATGATAGTACAATTAGGTGGATTTGGAACTGGTTGAATAGTCATACTAAGGTGTAGTAATTAGTGGTTTGTGTCAACCTAGATAGAGTTCCAGTAGAGTGTCCTAGGGATCTGTCATTGGCCCTGTGCTCTATAATATTCTTGTCTATGATTTGGATAATGGCATAAATAGTATAATTATCAAATTTGCAGGTGAAGCAGAGCTGAGAGAGATAGTGAACCCACTAGATGATAAAGTTGAGTTTCTAAAAGCTCTTGATAAGCTAATAGTATATTTGGTCTGATCTTATAAGATCAGCTAGATGGTGCAATGGATAGAATGCTGAGTGGATTTAGAAAGATTCATCTTCCTGAGTTCAAATCCAGTGAGCAAGTCATTTAATTGTTTGCTTCCGTTTCCTGCCAAACCCCTCCAACTACCTTTGCCAAGAAAATCCCCAAATGGAATCACAAAGACTCAGACACAACTGAAATGATTGAATAGAACAATAAGATGTAATTTAATAGAGATGAATGCAAAGTCTTACATTTGTACTAGAAAATCAAGTTCACAAATGCAATATTGGAAGGTTGGGGCATAACTAGTTAGCATCTTGTCAGGAGAATAAATCATGGGTATGTTGAACTAGGCCTTCCTCTCCTGTACTGAAGAGGCAGGAACTTTGCAGGTAAAATGTTACATATATTTTTCACATACAGTCATTGTGTTTGCTTGACTATATTTCTTTGTTTTAAAGTTCAAATCCAGGAGTTGTCACAATATCTCTAGCAGTGATGTAAAAATAAAAGGCACCACAAAGCTATTTTTTGAGGAGAAAAAAAAAAGTCCTGCATTTTAATTATTGACTCTCAATGATAGACCCGTTGTGTTCTGCCCTGATTAGACCACACCTAATAAGTAATTATTGGAAATTAAGTAGTAATTAACAAGTAACTATAATAATAATAATAAAATAGAAATCAAGTAACAAATATTAGTCAAAATGTATATAGTATGCATTATCTGTTGGACACTGTGCTAAATGCTTTACAAATATTTTTATTTGATCCTTAAAACAGCCTTAGGAAGTAGGAATCCCCATTTTACAAATGAGGAAACTGAAGCAAACAGAGACAAACTCCTTGCCCAGGGTCACACAGCCAGTAAGTATATGATACTGGATTGGAACTCAGATTTTCTTGACTCCAAGGTATGCCTCACATACTGTGTTTAGTTCCTGGAGCTACATTTTAGGAAGAATACCAATGAGCTGGGGAACATGCCGAGATGGACATTCGGGAAGATGTATGGGTTTGGAGAATGAGTTCAGGGTTTATAAAGATTACGTGTTGGCACCAGTTGAGATTGTAGACCACTGGTGCTCTACCTCTCCTTTTCCCTGGAGGCTTACAGCAAATATTTCTTTGATCACCATCAGGAGAGAGATCTGATTAGTTGATCAATACCTTTCCTAAGCATGCTCAATTCTGGCCCAGCAGCCAATCAAAAAGCTTTCCCTCACCACCAAATGGATGAAAACCAATCACAGATGATCAGTTACTTCTTTGTCATCATGTATTTCTAGAAGTAGGCTCCTCCACCCCCCACCATTGACACAGGCTACTAGCAGGCAGAGCCCATCACTCATGGCCCTAGGACTGCCTACCACCCATGACATAAGATAACACTTACAAACAGATATGTAAAAATGGAATGGACTTCCTTAACAAGGAGGGAGGAAAGGGAGCTGAGGAAACAAGCATTTATTTCATACAAGTATTTATTTATTTAAATATCGTATTTGATCCTCGTGATATGGATGCTATAGTTATTCCTACTTTACCATTGAGGAAACTGAAGCAAATCAGGGTTAAATGACTTGCCCAAAGTTACAATAGGTAGTACGTGTCTAAGTCTGGATTTGAATGAGATCTTCATGACTCTATTACACCACCTAACAATCTTTGTTAAGGAAGTTTGTATGACCACTTGTCAGATATGTCGTAGTGAGGATTCTGATTCACCGCCTTGGGTCTCATCTCATCTATAAAATGAGCAAGTTGCATTAAACAACCTCTTCCAGTCCTAAATCTGTGAATTTTTTCAGATCAACTAGTACTTAGATTCCCTTATCTTAATAACTGAAAAATTGATTATTCTAGATCCTGCTCTTTTTTGACCTTTTTCTGAGTCTACTTTTTTTGCCTTGAATTAATTTATCTTTCAAATTTCTTTATAATGTTATTTTATCATTTTAATGGCATTATAGGATCCCATTATATTTATATGCCATGGTTTGTTGATTCACTATCTGTTGGACATTTACGTAACTTCCTTGTCTTTACACTTAAAGTATGTGTGATAAATACACATTTATGTATGTTTTTATGGATAGCAGATAGATGTGTATTTTTAAACTGCTATCTGCTCCTAGGTTTTCCTCTACAAAGATTCTAACATTTTCAATTTCACCAGCAATTGATTAGAATACCTGTTGCTTTATACCTACCTTCTATCTTTCTATAGAGAACGGGCTTAAAATATTTTCTCTTTTACAGCTTTCTTTCCCTTTCTACCAGACCATCCAGGGTAGAATAGTAAGAAGCCATGGTTCTCTTTCTAATGCTTCGTCAGCCCCATCAATATCACCCATATGCTACCAGTTTTAGAGAGACAATTTAGATGAACAACAGTCAAAAATACATTAACAAGGAAGCCTTGCTCAAATAGATAGTTGGAATTCAATGAGTAAGATAAATTTTTAAGTGAAGATTTTTTAAAAAAATATTGCTTTTTCCCTATTTTTAAAGAATTCTCCCATTCATAAATAGATCTTACATACAAAATCCATAAGACATTACCAATACTCTTTATATCTTGTTGTGTTTATGTATGTGTGCATATGTAAATTTTTTAAGATCTTAAAGCCAGGGAAAAATGGCCATTTCATACTATTCTGCTCATCTTAAGAAATATTTCATTGAGATACAGTGGTTACCCACCATATACACAGACAAGCCCCAGAACAGAATTCAGATTCCTTTTCTGCCCCTCCTGCACATATTAATCTCACCATAGGATGGTGACAGTTGATTCCATTAATATATTTTTTAACCGTGATGTGATTATGGAAAATCATGCCAAAATTGTTAGAGCTGAAGACTTGACCTGCCCTGAGGGGCATACCATTCTCCCTGACCCACCCCACCCCCCACACTCTCCAAATAGTCTTGGCTCTTAATGAGTAAGAGTAGTTTAAGCTGCAATTATTTCCTCTTATACTGACTGTCCTTTTCACCCTGATTACTCTTTGGATGTATAATGGAGAGATAGCTGCTTATAGGCTACAGAGGAGGTCCAGTGAATGGCAGCAATACATACTTACATGGAAAGAGTGCATTCCACTCTCAGAACAACCTGCCTAAAATGAATGCTGCCTTCACAAGTGAAGTGGGCAGGGCTTTCCCCTATTTTTATCTGAAATACCACTTTCTTAGTCTCTGGCTTAAAACAGTAAATAATTTGGGGAGGAAGGGGGAGGGAAGGTTTAGCCATTCATAGCTTGACATTCATTTCTGCAGAACAAAATGACCATTTGTACCATGGGGGCCAGTGTTCCTTTTTTACTAACCTCCTCCAGCACATTGAGTCTTCAGCATGAGTAGACCTCTTATTCATCCGAAGGTAGCATCGTATCTGTTATGGGAAGGTCAGGCTAGGGAAAAGAGGCAAAATGTTAATTTGCTGGTATTGACAAAGTTACCAGAATGAGAAAATTGAAACTGGCTTATATGGAACTCTAAATAACCAATTCAGTTTAACAACTATTAAGCTCAACTTTCTATTTTAATTCATTTTCACCATCTGTCCTAAGGATGGTTTACCTTTGAAGAACATATTCTAGTTTGAAAGAATTTAATATATATTATCTTCTTTGATTCTGAAACAACCAGGTAAAAATAGTTTTTATATATAAAGAAAGTAGATTATACAATTTTTTCCCGTTTTACAGATGGGAGAAATTGAAATTGAAAGAGGCTGAGTGATTTTCCCATGTTCATATTGCTAGGAAATAGTAGGTCTAAAACTCAGATTTAGAGCTCTTAGGCCCCATGTTCTTTTCTATGTAGCAGGACTTCTTAATCTTTTTCCACTTGTGACCTCTTTTTGCCTGATAAATTTTTATGCGATCACAGGTAGATAGGCATATACCTAAAATAGGTATACAGATCAAACATTTACTGGTAATAAATCAAAACTTCCCGACCCCCACAGTCATTCATGAGATTCCTTATGGAGTTGTGACCTACAGTTTAAGAAGCTTTGCTATATTATATATACATTGTGATCCTCTAACACAATAATTGAAGTTGAGGAGACAGTGTCGTATAGTAGAAATATACCAATAATTTGTATTCAAATCCTGACTCTGGTGTTTCCTGCCTCTATGACCTCCCTGGGTCTTAGTTTCTTTATTTGTGAAATGAGGGAGTTAGATGATATGATCTCTGAGATTCCTTCAAGTGTAGATGTGTGAACCATATCAACAATGAACCATAATGATATACACAGAATGATGTAGTAGAGTGTTGGATTTTGAATTAGGATGTCCTGGTTCAGATCCTTTCTCCTCTTCAAACTCTAGCTTTATGAACTTGGGAAAGTCACTTTCCCTTCTAGTAAGACTTATTTGCTAAACCACAGATGGTTTGCAGTCTGAATGAATGCAATTTTGTTCCTACACTGAGAATTCCCCACCCTGACAAAATCATAGATCGTTTATGAATTCACATCAATAATAAAACCCAAACACAGCGAGATTCTGAAATATCTTCCGAATCAGCCTAGCAAAATTAAAATTTATTTGATATAATTTTTGTATTAAGATAATTTTATTTCTTTGTAATATTTTTGTAATTATACTGATAATTCATATATATTTGAGAATTCTTTTATTACTTAAGCTATCATAATGACTCAATAATATGCTAATCAACCTTACAAAAACCAAATACAAAAACGAGAAGCATGTTGTTATTGTTTCAAGAAAAAGAAAAGAAATATTGTTTCTGTCAGAAAACAAAGAACCATTTTAATAGAGAGCTATGCTGAAAGCTCCCAGAAGAGCTGAAGACACCCGAAGTTGCATCTGATGGGATGTGCTTGGTTGATTGTTTAGTTAGCCAGAAGGAAAGAAGACCTCTGTTTCTCATTAGCAGGTGATGGCTTGATGTATGTTTAATCCTCTCCTCTATTTGTATAAAACATCAAGATTTAACTGTGCTGAAAAGTACAACTTGAATTATTCTGCATCATCTAAGAATGAGTGTTCCACATAAATGAATGTTTCAAATATGTAAAGTTTAAGTGCCAATATTTTCATTTAACCACTTTTTATGGAACACATTTCTGTCAGAGAAGAAAATTTTGACAACCTGGAATTCTTATCCTGATTCTGCCACTAAACGTTTTTTTACTGAAGTAACAGTACAGTATGACCTTGGACAGTTTCTTTCTTTTTAAAAAGTTTTTAAATGTGTTTTTTTTTTCCAATTACATGTAAATTTTTGTAATTTTTAAAAAAATTTTGAGTTCCAAATTCTCTCCCTCCTTCCTTCTCATTTCCTCTCCCTAATCAAGCAATTTGATATAGATTGTATATGCTCAGTCATGCAAAAATATTTCCATATTAGTCGTGTTGTGAAAGAAAACACAAAGCAACAAAACAGAAACAATCCAAGAAAAATACAGTTTAAAAAGGTATGCTTCATTCTTCATTCAGACTCCATCACTTTTTTCTGGTGGTAGATAGCATTTTTATCAAAAATCGTTTGGAGGACTTTATTTTGGAGGATTGTATTGTTGAGAAAAGCTGTCATTCACATTTGATCATCATACAATATTTCTGTTATTGTATATGCTGTTCTGGTTCTGCTTACTTTACTTTTCATCAGCTTGTTTAAGTCTTTCCAGGTTTTTTTCTGAAATCATCCTGTTTATCATTTCTTAGAGCACAATACTAGTCCATTACAACCATATACCACAATTTGTTTGGCCATTCCCCTAATTGATGGACATCCCTTTAATTTCCAGTTATTTGCCACCGCAAAAAGAGCTTGTTACATACTTTTGTTTATATACTTTTCTCTTTTATAAAAATTATCTTTTTGTGATACAGACTTAATATTAGTATTTCTGGGTCAAAAATTATGTAATTTTATAATACTTTGGGCATAGTTCTAAATTATCTTTGAGAATGGTTGGATCAGTTTGCAACTCCACCAACAGTGCTTTGTTATTTTATTTCTTCCACTTCCACTCCAACATTTATCATGTTCCTTTTATGTGAAGATTGCGTATTTTAAAATCAGCCAGAGTCAAGAATTCAGGTTAGGGGAAAATCGTCAGTCTTTATTCTCAGTGAAGAAGGATCAGAGGTGGAAGAGAATGGGCAATAGCAATGTGTGTAGCTGAGTTAAGAAGCTAGCTAGACCAGTAGACACACGACCAGAAGCTAGGAGTATGGAACCCAGGCCCAATCTCCCTCAGCTTCTCTTCCTGTCTCCTGCCTCCACCCACCAAAATCGTCATTTCCTATACAACACATCAGGACTTGCACGGAGAGTGGGCAGGGACCATTCTTTATCCAATCATGTATATTAATAGAATATAGCCCAATTACTATTTAGTCTCATGTACTTGGGACCTCAGTGCATCAACTCAAACCTTAGCCCATTACACTTTTATGTCATATTAACCAATCTTAAGGATGGGAATTGATATTTCAGAGTTGTTTTAATCTGCATTTCTCTAATTAGTAATGCTTTACAGCATTTTTTCACTATATATATATACACACACACACACACACACACACACACACACACACATATATATAATATATATATATATATAAAACTTTGATTTATTTACCTGAAAAACTTTCTGTTTCTAAACTGTGACCATTTATCAATGGGGGAATGACTTGCATTCTTATAAATTTGGCTGAGTTCTCTATATATTTGAGAAATGTAGTGTTAATCAAAAAAACTTGCTATAAAATTTTTTCATGGATATGATTATTACTGATGTATTTCCTTCCATTCTATTTTCCCTTGTTTATCTTTTTCTCTTTCTTCTTTCAACCTGTTCCTCTTCAAAAGTGTTTTCCTTCTCACCATCTCTCCTTGTCTATCTTGGTTCTATTAGCCCCCACCTTCTTCTCTTCCTACTTCCTTGTAGGACAATATAGATTTCTATGCCCAATTGAGTATATATAATATTCCCTCTTTGAACAAACTCATATGAGAGTAAGGTTCAAGCATTGTCTACTACCCCACACACATACACCTTTCACTTCACTGTAAAAGCTTTTTTGTGTCTTTTTTATATAAGGTATTTCAACGAGTTCTACCTCTCCCTTCCTCCTTCTCCCAATGCATCCTTCTTTCTCATCCTTTAATTTATTATTTTTTTAGATATCATCCCATTTCAATCAAGTAACCATTCCCTTTGTCTGTGAATATGTTTTCCAAATGCCCTAATACTGTTTTGGGATTCTTACGTAGTTAGTGCTATTATTACTTGGTTTAAGGATGTGCATTATTTTATAGTCCTTTCAGCATAGTTCATATCTTTTGATCATGTATCATTTGGGGAATGGCTTTTTTTTTTTTTTTTTTTTTTTTTTTTATAAATTTGACTCAGTTCCCTATACATTTGAGAAATGAGGCCTTCAGAAAAACTTTTCAAAATTCTTTTCATAATTACTCTTGCTAATTGTATTGTTCTCCCCTCTTTATTCTATTCTCTTTTTCCTTTCACCTTGTCCCTCCTCAAAAGTGTTTTGCTTCTGACCACTCCCTCCCCTAATATGCCTTCTTTTCTATTATTATTTTTGAATACCCCTCTTCTCCTACTTTTTTTACAGGATAAGATAGATTTCAGTGCCCATATTGAGTGTGTATGTCTAATTGTTCTAACATTGATAAGGTTTTTAGAAGTTATTATCATCTTCTCATGTAAAAATGCAACCATTTAACCTTATTGAATCCCTTATGGTTCTTCTTTAGACTTGTATTGGAAGATCAGATTTTCTATTCAGCTTATGTCTTTTTATACTTAGTTTTGCTGGGTAGGTGATTCTTAGTTGTAATCCTAGCTCTTCAGAAGTCTAGAATATCAGATTACAAGTCCTCTGATCCTTTAATGTAGAGGCTGATAAATCTTGTGTTATTCTGACTGGGGTTTTACATTTGAATTGTTTCTTTACAGTGGCTTTTAATATTTTCTCTTTGACCTGGGAGCTCTGGAATTTAGTTATAATATTCCTGAGACATGATAGAATTCGGGGGCGGAGCCAAGATGGCGGAGAAGACACACGCGACTTTCTAAGCTCTTCTCTTACCCTCTTCATCAATATTATATCGAGCCTCAAAAATAGTCTTGACTGCTACAATTCGTAAAGATAAGAAGTAGAACAACTCACCGGCCGAAGAAAATCTGCAGTCTCGCCAAAAAAGGTTGGTTCCGGGGCCAGGGGGGAGATCGGCGCAGACAGGGAGAGAAATTAGGTTCCGAGGAGAGTCTCAAACCGAGGGTGAAGGCACAGATCTCAGCACAAGCGCGCAGCCCCAACCCGCAGTATGGGCTTTTCCTTGGGGCAGTTGTGATCCTGCACGGCAGGAGGACGCAGCCCGGGTTAGCCTCCAATCTGTGCAGTGGGGAGCTCAGCTTGGGGCCATAGAGCTTTTCCAGGGCCGATTTGCATCAGGCAGAGACGCTGGGCAGAGTTTGCTGCGGTCTGCGGTCTGCGGTCTGTGGTCTGCGGTCTGCGGTCTGCGGTCAGCTGCTAATACTCACAGTCCCACAAGAGGCTCTGGCCTGGGGCAGTGACACTTTCACCCCTTAGTCTCTAGCCGAGGGCAATCGCTAATCCACTCAGCCCTACTAAGCAGTTTGATAGCTCGGCCAGTGCTGAATCCACTTCCTGTTGGGGGAAGGGAAAACTCTCACTCAGAGCACTCCCATACCTCGGAGCCGGAAATCGGTTTACATCTTTGCTTGCTCTGCAGAGGAAGCTGGTAACCCCCTTGCCTAGGAGACCTACCCTAAAGGCTTTAAAACATGAATAAAAAGATGAAAAGAACGATCGACAGCTTCTATGCAGAAAAAGAGCAGGTCAGCAAACCTGAAGAGACCTCAAACAGCAAAAATGCATCAGACTGTCCTCCTTTACATGATGCTCTCATAGAAGAGACCATTAAAAGTCTCAAAAGAGAGTTAGAAGATAAATGGGGAAAGGAAAGAGAAGCCTTACAAGAGAGCAACAACTTCCTGAAATACGAATTGGAAAAAGTAAAAAAATCTCAGGAAAGTAAGAATTGTGAATTGGAAAAAATAAAGAATTCACTAGAAAGTAGGATTTGTGAATTGGAAAAGACAAAGAACTCGCAAGAAAGTAGGATCCGTGAATTGGAAAAGACAAAGAACACGCAAGAAAGTAGGATCTGTGAATTGGAAAAAGAAAATAATTCACTAAAAAAAAAAATTAGTGAAATGGAAAAAAATTCCACAGACCAAAACAATACATTCAAAAACTCAATTGGACATATACAGAAAGAAGTAAAAAAAGCTAATGAAGAAAATAATTCTTTAAAAATTAGAACTGAACAAATAGAAACTAATGATTCATTGAGACAGCAAGAATCAGTCAAGCAAAAACAAAAAAATGACAAACTGGAAAAAACCATGAATTATCTACTTGCAAAAACGACAGACTTGGAAAATAGATCTAGGAGAGATAATCTGAGGATTATTGGACTTTCTGAAAACTATGATGAAAAAAAGAGCCTAGATACTATTTTACAAGAAATCATCAAAGAGAACTGCCCAGATGTAATAGAATCAGAAGGTAAAATAGGCATTGAAAGAATTCATCGAACACCTTCTGAAAGAAACCCTAAAATAAAAACCCCAAGGAATATTGTGGCAAAATTTCAGAACTATCAGATTAAGGAAAAAATTTTACAAGCAGCCAAAAAAAAACCATTTAAATACCGAGGTGCCACAATAAGGATCACCCAAGATCTGGCTGCCTCTACATTAAAGGAAAGAAGGGCCTGGAATATGATATTCCGAAAGGCACAAGAACTTGGGATGCAGCCAAGAATAAACTACCCAGCTAAGCTGAGCATTTTCTTCCAGGGAAGAAGATGGACATTTAATGAAACAAATGAATTCCATTTGTTTCTGAAGAAAAAACCAGAACTAAACAAAAAATTTGATCTCCAAGAATAGAACTCAAGAGATGCAGAAAAGGTAAAAATAACTCTTGAGAATTGTATTTCTGTTGTGGATATACAAAAAGAATACATGTATAATTTGATTGTACTGATATAACATAAAAAAGGGAAGTAGATATGGAAAAGGGATGATGGCAGAATAAGGTGGGAAGGAGGGATAAAAAGAGGGAAACCACATCCCACAAAGAGGCTAAGGAAACTTATCATATCTGAGGGAATTTAGAGAGGGGGAGGAACATTGTGTGAATCTTACTCTCATCAGAGTTGGCTCAAAGAAAAAATAATTGACATTTGTTTTAGAGAAAATTCTCTCTCGCCTCATTAAAAACGGGGGAGAGGAAAAGGGAAAAGAAAAAGAGTAATAAGGGAAGGAAGGGGGAAAGACTCAAAGGGGGGGAGGGAGGGATTATAAAGAGGATAAGTATCGTGATACAAGAGGGGTACATAAGTTTAAAAGGGGGAAAGAGGGTTGGGGGAGGCAAGAATAAGTAAAGCACAATCTGGGGTTATTAGGATGGCAGGAAATACAGATTTAGTAATTCTAACCGT
Organism: Sarcophilus harrisii; assembly: GCF_902635505.1. Taxonomy (NCBI): domain Eukaryota; kingdom Metazoa; phylum Chordata; class Mammalia; order Dasyuromorphia; family Dasyuridae; genus Sarcophilus; species Sarcophilus harrisii. Next base: position 84,464,144 of record NC_045427.1, read on the forward strand.
AAATGTGAATGGGATGAACTCCCCCATAAAGAGGAGGCAGATAGCAGACTGGATCAAAAGTCAGAACCCTACAATATGTTGTTTACAAGAAACACATTTAAAGCAGGGGGATACATATAGAGTAAAGGTAAAAGGCTGGAGCAAAATCTATTATGCTTCAGGTGAAGTCAAAAAAGCAGGGGTAGCCATCCTTATCTCAGATCAAGCAAAAGTAAAAATTGATCTAATTAAAAGAGATAAGGAAGGAAACTACATCCTGCTAAAGGGTAGCATAAACAACGAAGCAATATCAATATTAAACATATATGCACCAAGTGGTATGGCACTCAACTTCCTAAAGGAGAAGTTAAGAGAGTTGCAAGAAGAAATAGACAACAAAACTGTAATAGTAGGAGATCTCAACCTTGCACTCTCAGAATTAGACAAATCAAACCACAAAACAAATAAGAAAGAAATTAAAGAAGTAAATAGAATATTAGAAAAATTAGGTATGTTGGATCTTTGGAGAAAATTGAATGGAGATAGAAGGGAATATACTTTCTTCTCAGCAGTTCATGGAACCTATTCAAAAATTGACCATATATTAGGACATAAAGACCTCAAAATTAAATGCAAGAAAGCAGAAATAGTAAATGCTTTCTTTTCAGATCATGATGCAATAAAAACTACATTCAACAAAAAGTTAGGGGGAAATAGACCAAAAAGTAATTGGAAACTAAACAATCTCATCTTAAAGAATGATTGGGTGAAGCAGCAAATTATAGATACAATTAATAATTTCACTCAAGATAATGACAATGATGAGACATCATACCAAAATTTGTGGGATGCAGCCAAAGCGGTAATAAGAGGGAATTTTATATCCTTAGAGGCTTACTTGAATAAAACAGAGAAAGAAAAGATTAATGAATTGGGCTTGCAACTAAAAAAACTAAAAAAAGACCAAATTAAAAACCCCCAATCAAATACTAAATTGGAAATTCTAAAATTAAAAGGAGAAATTAAAAATATTGAAAGTAAAAAAACTATTGAACTAATTAATAAAACTAAGAGTTGGTTCTATGAAAAAGCCAATAAAATAGATAAGCCTTTGGTAAATCTGATTAGAAAAAGGAGGGAGGAAAATGAAATTAGTAGTCTTAAAAATGAAAAGGGAGAACTTTCCACCAATGAAGAGGAAATTAGAGAAATAATAAGGAGTTATTTTGCTCAACTTTATGCCAATAAATTTGATAACCTAAGTGAAATGGATGACTACCTCCAAAAATATAGACTTCCCAGACTAACAGAGGAGGAAGTAAATTGCTTGAATAGTCCCATTTCAGAAAAAGAAATAGAACAGGCAATTAAACAACTCCCTAAGAAAAAATCCCCAGGACCAGATGGATTTACATGTGAATTTTACCAAACATTTAAAGAACAATTGGCCCCAATGCTATATAAATTATTTGATAAAATAGGGAATGAAGGAGTCCTACCAAATTCCTTCTATGACACAGACATGGTACTGATACCTAAACCAGGTAGGCTGAAAACAGAGAAAGAAAATTATAGACCAATCTCCCTAATGAATATTGATGCTAAAATCTTAAATAAGATATTAGCAAAAAGACTACAGAAAATCATCTCCAAGATAATACACTATGATCAAGTAGGATTTATACCAGGAATGCAGGGCTGGTTCAATATTAGGAAAACTATCAATATAATTGGCCATGTTAATAACCAAATTAACAAAAACCATATGATCATCTCAATAGATGCAGAAAAAGCATTTGATAAAATCCAACATCCATTCCTATTAAAAACACTTGAGAGTATAGGAATAAATGGACTTTTCCTTAAAATAATCAGCAGCATCTATTTAAAACCATCAGTAAGCATCATATGTAATGGAGACAAACTGCAACCATTCCCAATAAGATCTGGAGTGAAACAAGGTTGCCCACTATCACCGTTACTATTTAATATTGTATTAGAAACGCTAGCTATAGCAATAAGAGCTGAGAAAGAGATTAAAGGAATAAGAATAGGCAATGAGGAAGCCAAATTATCACTCTTTGCCGATGACATGATGGTATACTTAGAGAACCCCAGAGATTCTGCTAAAAAGTTATTAGAAATAATCCACAACTTTAGCAAAGTTGCTGGTTATAAAATAAACCCACATAAGTCATCAGCATTCTTATATATCACTAACAAAATCCAACAGTCAGAGTTACAAAGAGAAATTCCATTTAAAGTAACTACTGATAATATAAAATATTTAGGAATCTATCTGCCAAGGGAAAATCAGAAACTTTATGAGCAAAATTACAGACCACTTTTCACACAAATTAAGTCTGATCTAACCAATTGGAAAAATATTAAATGCTCTTGGATAGGGCGAGCAAATATAATAAAGATGACAATATTACCTAAACTAATCTATTTATTTAGCGCTATACCAATCAGACTCCCAAAAAACTATTTTAATGACCTAGAAAAAATAACAACAAAGTTCATATGGAAAAACAAAAGGTCAAGAATTTCAAGGGAATTAATGAAAAAAAAATCAAATGAAGGTGGCTTAGCTGTACCAGATCTAAAATTATATTATAGAGCAGCAGTTACCAAAACTATTTGGTATTGGCTAAGGAATAGATTAGTTGATCAGTGGAATAGATTAGGTTCAAGGGATAAAACAGTCAACAAATATAGCAACCTAGTCTTTGACAAACCCAAAGATCCCAGCTTTTGGGATAAGAACTTACTGTTTGATAAAAATTGCTGGGAAAATTGGAAACTAATATGGCAGAAACTAGGCATTGATCCATACTTAACGCCGTACACCAAGATAAGGTCAAAATGGGTTCATGACCTAGGCATAAAGAATGAAATTATTAATAAATTAGAGGAACATAGGATAGTTTACCTCTCAGACCTGTGGAAGGGGAAGGTCTTTATGACCAAAGCAGAACTAGAGATCATTACTGATCACAAAATAGAAAATTTCGATTATACCAAACTGAAAAGTTTTTGTACAAACAAAACTAATGCAGACAAGATTAGAAGGGAAGCAATAAACTGGGAAAATATTTTTACAGTCAAAGGTTCTGATAAAGGCCTCATTTCCAAAATATATAGAGAATTAACTCTAATTTATAAAAAATCAAGCCATTCTCCAATTGAAAAATGGTCAAAGGATATGAACAGACAATTCTCAGATGAAGAAATTGAAACTATTTCTAGTCATATGAAAAGATGCTCCAAGTCATTATTAATCAGAGAAATGCAAATTAAGACAACTCTAAGATACCACTACACACCTGTCAGATTGGCTAAGATGACAGGAAAAAATAATGATGATTGTTGGAGGGGATGCGGGAAAACTGGGACATTGATGCATTGTTGGTGGAGTTGTGAACGAATCCAACCATTTTGGAGAGTAGTTTGGAACTATGCTCAAAAAGTTATCAAACTGTGCATACCCTTTGATCCAGCAGTGTTACTACTGGGATTATATCCCAAAGAGATTATAAAGAAGGGAAAGGGACCTGTATGTGCACGAATGTTTGTGGCAGCCCTTTTTGTAGTGGCTAGAAACTGGAAACTGAATGGATGTCCATCAGTTGGAGAATGGCTGAATAAATTGTGGTATATGAAAATTATGGAATATTACTGTTCTGTAAGAAATGACCAACAGGATGATTTCAGAAAGGCCTGGAGAGACTTACACGAACTGATGCTGAGTGAAATGAGCAGGACCAGGAGATCATTATATACTTCAACAACAATACTAGATGATGACCAGTTCTGATGGATCAGGCCATCCTCAGCAACGAGATCAACCAAATCATTTCTAATGGAGCAGTAATGAACTGAACTAGCTATGCCCAGAAAAAGAACTCTGGGAGATGACTAAAAACCATTACATTGAATTCCCAATCCCTATATTTATGCACACCTGCATTTTTGATTTCCTTCACAAGCTAATTGTACAATAATTCAGAGTCTGATTCTTTTTGTACAGCAAAATAATGTTTTGGTCATGTATACTTATTGTGTATCTAAGTTATATTTTAATATATTTAACATCTACTGGTCATCCTGCCATCTAGGGGAGGGGGTGGGGGGGTAAGAGGTGAAAAATTGGAACAAGAGGTTTGGCAATTGTTAATGCTGTAAAGTTACCCATGTATATATCCTGTAAATAAAAGGCTATTAAATTAAAAAAATAATAATATTCCTGAGAATTCCTGAGAAGGGGATCTCTTTCAGGAGATGAGCAGTGGATTCTTTCAGTTTCTATTTTACACTCTAGTTCCCGGAACTTTCCTTGATAAGTTCTTGAAATATGATGTCCAGAGTCATTTTTTAAAATCATGGCTTTCAGGTAATTCAGTAATTCTTAATTTCTCTCTCCTCAGTCTATTTTTCTACTCAGTTGTGTTTCCAATGAAATAATCCACATTTTCTTACATTTTTCATTCTTTTGATTTTGTTTGAATGATTTTTGATGTCTCATGACATCATTAGTTTCCACTTCTCCAATTCTAATTTTTAAGGAATTATTCTTTTCAGTGAGTTTTTGTACCTTCTTTTCCATTTCATCAATTCTTCTTTTTAAGGAGTTCTCTTCAGTGTTCAATTTGTGTGCCTCTTTTATCATATGGTCTGTTTTGGTTTTTTCAACATTATTTTCTTCAGTATTTTTTGTGCCTCCTTTAGCAAGCTGTTGACTCTTTGTTCATGATTATGTTGCATCACTCTCATTTTTTTCCTCTACCTTTCTTATTTAATTTTAAAAATTCTTTTTGAAATATTCCATGAATTTATTTTGTGTCTGAGATCAATTCATGTTTTTCTTTGAGGATTTTGTAGCTCTTTTGACTTTTTTTCTTCTCCTGAGTTTGTGTTTTGATCTGCCCTGTCACCACAGTAACTTTCTATGGTCAGATTCTTTTTTTAATTATTTGCTCATTTTTCATCTATTTCTTCACATTTTATGTTAAAATTGAGACTTGCTCCTGCTGTGAAGTGGACACTGTACTAAGCTTCAGATTCTTCGTGTAACTTTTCAGAGCTATTTCTTGGAGTCTAGAAGTTTTCAGTTCTTCCAAGTTGGTATGATCTAAACCTGTACTTTGGTCTATGAGAAATCACAAGAACTCTTCTGCCCTGGAACTTTGATCATCATCCTCATTCATTCTAACAGTCCTAACTTCCTTGGAACTGTGATCATGATGTATTCATCATGAATAGACAGTTCAACAATCTTGCTACTTGATTGCTGGTTCTCTTACTTCTGTGAGTTTAAATTTTGGTCTATTTTACTGTTACACCATCATCACTTTCAGTTGTTATGTTATTTATCATGTTTATCTCTGTTGTCGTGTTTTGAAAAGTAAGCCGAAATTGCAGTAGTCAATAGTCTGGACTATCTAGACTGAACTACCCTATGATTAAAACTTTTCTATCTTTTTAAGACACATCCAACTGATGATGTTTCACCATTTACCCTTTCTGAGTTCTCATTATGTACATAAACTCAGCTTAAATAAAGTCTTTTTACAATCTGACCCACTTCATCCTACTTGTTTAGTCATACTTCTTCCAATTCCCACACATATTGAGAGCCAAACTAAACTTTGATTCCCTAAATATGCTTTTGCTCATGCCATTTCCTTTACCTAGGATTTCTTTCACCACTCATACACACTTCATCTCTGCCTATCAAACTCTTACATATATATAAAGGTTATAATCAAATGCCACCTACTTCATAAAATCTTTCTTGACTCCTTCCTTCTCCTACCCTAGATAAAAATGATCCCTTCTCTCCATAACCACATACATAGATCACTTTCAAAATCATTGGCAAATATCTCATAGATTTTAGCAAGAATATATATGGATATTCCTCACTAACCTCCAAACTGTTTGAAGGCAAGGATTACATATTTAACTTCTTTCTTTCTTCCATAGCTCTCAAAATAAGAAATCATACACAACTCACCACTGTTTTTTAAATGTCATTTGATGTTTGTTAAATAAATATGTAGTTAATTTTAATGAGAAAGCATTCAAGACAGCTTGGGGTTAGTTTTACCAATTTAATTAATATTATTGACTTACTTTGGAGGGTATCCTTCACACAAATGAACTCATGACATGATTTCATGACATGGAGATGATCCTGGGTTTTCAAAGATTATACAGTGGAGCATAACCTCTGTCAGGTTTTACCATTCTGGAATGGTTTTGTGTATACTCCTGAAAATACTTCACACTTGTTTTCTGAAGACCAACATAGATAACTTGATTATGGCTTTTTTTCTTTGGTCATGGCAACTCATGAAACAAAGAAAAAAAATGCCCCTCAACCACCTTCAACTCCTTCAGTGTGGTAGAGTTGTGGGAAATGAAGCAGAAGATGTTGAGTCATAAAATTTTTAAACCACTGATGAACTTTAATTTGATTGTCAATATTTTAAATGTGAGGTATTTGTGGGAAAACAAAAATGAACTTATTTCTTAGAGGATTTAAACAAACTTCCTGAGTCAGCTAATATAATGAAAAAATTATATGGAGTGCAAATAAAATAATTAAATTCTGAATTCTTCAAAAAAGCAATCAAAATGTTTTGGGCAACAGAAATGACCTCAGCATTAACTATAATAATTTCCAGCAGCTTAACTAATATAAAATAATTGCTAGAACAAAGCGACCTGAAGAGTCCAGAAAAAGCCCTAATCAGCAAACATCTAACTTATTTGCTAAATAGAAAGAGATGGCTGTCAAAACCAAACCAGTTTACAATATATATTCATCTGTAAGATTTTATGAAGGATGGTGGATGATTTTGAGCAGTATTGTCTTATAAAGCAAAGAAAAGCAGTGTAAGATAAAACGCAGTTTAAAGAAAATGTGGTAGTATATTTAATTAAGCAAAGTTATTCTTAGAGCATTCAAAGATGAAAATGGAAGGAGGATTTCTAACAGAAAAAAAATTGAAAAGAAAAAAAATAACAATTTTTCCATCACATAAAGTAGAACCATCACACTTAGTCCCAGCAATACATATAGAAGTAGAAATGACATTAAAAGGAACAGAGAGAAGTTAAGCCGCCAGATTGGACTAAGTCTATGTATTATTGTCCTCCATCTGTTCTAGAAGTAACACATTTGTGAGGATATTGAGGAATGGTGTGCAAGGTGCTTGAAGGAGAAAAAAATACCAAGGACATGGAAATATTTCAAACTTTATTGATGTAATTATAATGGTACATTAATATTTTAAAATGTGACAGAAAATAAAAATTATTACCAACCTATCTATTACCAGCCTACACTTCCATCTATACAAAATTTTTATTAATCATCACTACATTACTATGTGCCAAGAGCAAGGATTGATAAATGGACAGCCAGAGTGTTTCACTGATACCTTTGCAATGTCAGGAGGAAGCAAGTTCCTCATTACAATTGCTTGGAGAGTTTGTGGTAAACTATGTGGGATGTGGGCAAAAGTTGCAGAGGATGGGCAGTCATGAATAGATTGCAGTATACACCACTGGAGGAAATCCACAATTAAGGCAATCACATATCTGTTGGTGCATAGAACACATAGCATGGATGCAGAATACAGATAGTTTGAAGTAATAATCTATAAAGAGAGAAAAAAGACTACTTTCTTTTTCTTCCATTTCTATCCATGGTATCACAGGAGCTTATCAACAAGGTCTGTCTTTTCTAATGAGTACTGTCTTTTCAAACAATGTTATCACCTTCGAGATCCTTTATTAATCCCCTAGTTTCTAGACCATTGTTTTTATAAAGTGATTTAAACAAACATGTTCTTACTTTCAAATATGGCATTTTCGAATGAATGAATGAATGAAAATCTTGGGACCTTTTCTAAAGAGTTGCCCATATCTTTTGAACTCCAAAAAATCTTCCATCACTTAGGCATATGAAAAAATGCCTTTTCCTTCTATGATTGCTTTAGAATTCTTTAGAAGTATTGTATGTGTGTGCTGTTTCACCTTCAAAGTTGAAAATTCTTGAAAGGCAGCTATTATATATTTTTTTCTTCTCTCTTCTTCCTCTCAATTCCTACAACATTGTTGAGTACATTTTAATGATTTGATGAATCTGTGATTTCATCAATGCGGGTTCTTCTTCAAGCAGTACACATTGCAACCCATAAGCTGCTTCTAAACTGGTTCGGTCCTTGTCCATGACACTCCATAACTCTACTACATCTCTTTAGCTCTCTTGATTCTAAATACCAATGGAATATTGGTATTTGACCCCTGATGGCCAACTTCTTTTTCCAATTACACATCCTTCATTATCCCTCACATCACTTCTTCACAGTTCTTTGGTAATTTGTTACAGCTCATTCATGCTCACTATATACTATCCATTGCCCTCTGGTTGACATGCAACTTTAATTCTTTGGATAATATGGTATTTCTTGGTTCTTGGCTTATAGTAAGTTTCTTACTATTACATGAATTTTAAAAAAGAAAGAGTATGTTCTTGTTTTTTCTTTTAAAGTAATTCAATTCAACACATTATTTTATTAGGTGTTAAGGGTACAAAGACAAAAATAAAAAGCCCTTACCTTTGAGGAGTTTATATTCTATAATATATAGCATGTGAATAAATAAGTACCCATAGAATAGCTGAGACAGGAGAGAGTATGAACTGGATTAGCAATTAGAAAAGTCTTAGTATAGCAGATGGTAATTCAGTTAAGCTCTGAAGGAAGCTAAGGCATTTTAAAAGAACAAAAGCAAGGAGGGAGAGCATTCTAGGATTAGAAGATAGTTTTTGCAAAAAGGAAGAAAACAATGGAATATCAAAGTTCAAATTGAATAGGCCAATTTGATTGGAATAGAGAATGTTTTTAGCAGAATATTGTCAGATAAGGCTTAAAAAGGTAACATGGAGCCAAGTTGTAGAGGGCCTTAAATAAAAGAGAATTCCTTCATCTTCTGTAGTCTTTATATTTGTGAAATTATAGATTTAGAGCTGGAAGGAACATTATGGATCCTCTAATCTGGTGCTTCTCAAACTTTTTGGCCTTAATATTCTTTTCATTGTTAAAAAATTATTGAGGCCATCCCCAAAGAGCTTTTGTTTATATCAATTATACCTAAAAATATTTACTGTGTTAGAAATTAAAACATATTAATGTTTTTATGAAAATAATGTTGACCACTTAAAAAAACTCTCTGAAATCAGATCCAGGAGACCCTAGACCACTCTTGGAGAACCTCTGATCTTTCATTTTATAGCTGAGAAAACTGGGGTCCCACTGTGTTAAAGTGACTTGCCCATAACAAACATAGTAAACAGTAAGTAATAGAACTAACATCATAACCCAGGACCACTGATTCCAAATCCACTGGGCTTTGTATTCCATCACAATAATCTCCATTCATATTAGGAGTGTTTGAGAATAGAACATTTTTAAATTTTGAATATGCTACAAATGTACAAGAATGAGGATGAGGAGGATAAGCATTGAAAAAAAGGAAGGGGAATTTGGGGGAAGCTGGACAGCAGCCTGGGCACCAGAAGGACACTGTAATTGTTAGCATCCCTCTTCCCAACATTACTTCACATTCATTATCTAGTACATAGTGAATTAATAGAGGTCAGATTAAGACTAAACATTGCATTGCCCAAATCATTGTGTGTCTTTTCTTACCAGAAGGCCCAGGTCATAGTATATATGCAACATAGGAGTTAGAGACAAAAGAAAGGCTTAAGTAGGTTTTTTTTTCTATTCACATGTAAACATAATAATTTATATGAAACTAGTTGATGGTCACCTTTAAGATTCAGTCCAATTCAGTCAGCATTTTTCAAGTACCTACTTTGTGGCAAGTGTGCTTTTAGTTTAGGAGAAATAATATCATGAGAATATAATGCGTATAAAATATACACCAAATGACTTAAAAGTAATGGAGAGTGTATTTAAAACTAGAAGAATCTTGAAAAACTTCATAAAAATGGGGTGGGAGTAAAGCAGTTGAACATGATGTTGATAACTGGAAAAATTCTAGAATATATTATTAAACAGTTGATTCATAAATAATAGGAAAAAAAGCAATGACTGTTACAAAGAGCATGGCTTAGTTTAAGAGCTTTAATTCTAGGCTAAAGTTATTATTAACAAAATTGCCATATTGGATTTCAGCAAGATATAGAATAAAGTTTCTCATGATATCCTAGTGAAAAGGGGGGAGAGATGAAAGTAATGTACACAGATAAGTGGTTTTAGAACTGGTTTGGAGATTAAAGACAGTTTTGAAAGGAGGTCTCCAAGAATTAAACAAAATGATTTATGCTTGCATATATTCTATCCACCATTTTTATCAATGATTTGTCCTGGATGGTGTGTTAATAAAGTTCTGATTAGAAAGTTGAATAACTAGCACATTGAATGAAGAAATGAGATCTTAAAAGATCTCACTGGGCTGTAATGACAGATCAAATCAGATAAAATTTAATATGATAAATATATGATTTTTTTTCACTTAAAGAAACCAATTTAATGAGTATAGGAATTGGAAACATAACTAGATAGTATTTCATGGCAAAAAAAAAAAAAAACATACCTTGAAATTTTTCCACCATTGGTGGTGTTCAAGCAGAGGCTAAATGATCACTTTTTAGGGGATTCATGCTACAGGTAAGCATTAACAAGGTGACACCTGCTGTTCTCAAGATTCTGATTCTATATAGATTTTATCTGTATTCTACCCTCAGAGAATGCATATTTCTTATTCTAAATGGTGACCTCCTCTCCTGCCCCCAAGATTCAATCACTTTTAGAAAGTATTATCATTGATAAGGAGACAAGGTGGAAAGAACTCGGGATTTGGATTCATGAGAACTGAGTTTGAATTTAAACTCTGATACTTATTGCCTGTGTGACTGTTGACAAATCATTTTATTCCTCTGATCCCCCAAGAAGGAAGAGTCATAAGGCCAACAAAATTTCATTTCCATCATCAAATATAGTTTGAGGGATTAATGAAGAAGCTTGAGTGAACTTTGTTAACATTATTTTTTTTATGTTGAGTTAAGAATAATATGAAGGCTAAGGATAGCACATACTTCCTCCTTCGTCCCCTAGAGTGCTAGTTGGAAAGAAAAATGTCTGAACTTCTGAATTTTAAGCTGATCTGACACCCTCTAGAAGATTATCTCTAGTTCACGGAGTAAGTGCATGCATACAAGCAAATTAAATCTTGACTTTTCAATCAGTGATCTGCACACCAGGGAGCTGTCCAGGGTAGCTGGTTTAAGTTCCTTTGTTTTAAAGATAAAAATCTCTTGTGAATCCTAAACTAAAAAATAGTCTCTTTGTAGTTGTTGGTGTCCTCTATATGGTAGACGATTTTTTAAAAATTGCTTAATTATTTGTGAGAGTGGAATCAGGATTGCAACTCAATACCCTATGATATTTTCTCTTTTTAATTCTTAAAAAAATAGCAAAAAAAAAAAAAAATAAATATACAGCACTTTAAGATTTTTAAAACACTTTTAAAAATAGTATCTTATTTAATCATTACAATAAAATGGGAAGTAGGTCCTATTATTATCCTCATTTTAGAGATGAGGAAACTGAATAGAAAGGAGTTAAGTGACTTTTCCAGAATCACACAACTAATAAATGCCTGAGGCTGAATTTGAACTCACATTTTCCTGACATGAAGTGTAAGCAAATGCAGCTATTTTCATGTTTAGTATGAGACTTCAATATGTAGCCATCTTTTAATTTCTGTACATTATTGAATTGTCCATGAAAATGATGTAATATCTGCCTCTGATCATGAGACCGATTGCTCTTCCAAGAAACAACATGATTGCATTTGGTGCCACATTCTTAACTTCTTTTTAATAGTTCAGGCAGTTTTAAAATGTTCCCTATATCCAAACAGAGTAGTTGGGTTCATCACTTCATCTTCTTCCTAAAGATTGTAATCAAATTTCTAGCATTGACTGCTTGCATTTTCTCACTTTTCTCACCCTCAGCTTGTTTGACACCACTAAAACAGTGTTACTCAATGGGTCACTTAGAAGTGTCACTACAAGCTGTTTTGTAATATTTTGTGTTTTTCTTTTTTCTGTCATCAGTACTGCCATATGTGAATGTTTATGTTACATATGGCACATTCATTTTCTTCTCATGATATCTTCACCTGTATCTCAACTCTTTCTGAGATCATTCTAGCAAATGATAGTGATTGTGATTCTGTGGTTATGTTTATGGAAATACCAGATTCTGTGAATTATTTTCCTATACTCATTATTCAATTTGTCAAAAATTCCACCATGTCATTTAAAGATATTCCTAATAACTGATCAAAGGACTTGAACAACAATTTTCTGAATAATGAATGCTAACTATAAACAAACAATATTTCATAATGTCCCAAATCAATGATAATAAAAAGAGAAAAGTAAATTAAAACAATACTGAGGAAACATTTCACACTTGTACAGATGGTGAAAATGAAAATATTCAACTTTGGAAGGGAAAAACAGGCACACCAATTTTGGGGGGTAGAACTATAAATTGGCCCAACCATCCAGAAGATATTTTGGAGTTGTATGTGAAAAAAATAGTGAAGTCTTACAACCCTTCGACCTAACTAGCGCAGTACTATACTTACTCTGAAGAAATCAATGACAGGAAATAATACTCTGTATTTACTAAAATATCTCTGATATTTCTTGTAAAATCTATGTCGTCAGTTCAGAAATAGCTAAAAAATTATGGCATATAGATAATTTCATTTTATGTTATAGGAAATAATGATCATGAAGAATTCTGAGAAACAAAAGAACTTACATTAACTAGTATAAAATAAAAAATGCAGCACCAGCAGAATAATATATGCAGTGTAATGATACAAATGAAGATAGCACTAATAGGCAACACAATATATATTAAGTGTAATAACTGTGGGATAAAGCCAGGGTATCCTCCCTTCATTATTATTTGACATAGTTGTAAAAAAGCTATTGCAATAATATCAGGGAATAAAATTAGTGGTGTAGTACTTGGCAAAGAGAAGACAAAATTATCTCAATTTTCAGATGACAAGATGGTATATTTAGAAAACCCGAGAGAATCAGTGAAGAAATTAATTTTAAAAATTAATAGTTTCAATAAGGTAGTTCATAAAATAAATTCAGAAAATCATACTATAGTATGCATAAAAAATGAAGAGATGATAAGAAAAATTCCATTCAAAACAACTGTGAAATATGTATCTTAGATTTCACCTATTACCATAATGCACGATTTGTATAATTATAATTACAAAGCATTCTTTACAGAAATAAAAAGGAGACTTAAATAATTGGGGAGCTATTCATTCCCAATGGTTATTCTATGCCAATAGAATTAAACCCCCCTATCTTTCTTATGTTAATTTACATATTTAGTGTTGCAGTTGACCAATTAAATTACCAACAGGTTGCTTTATAGAACTAGACAGAATAATACAAAATTCATATGAACAAAGGGTCAAAGAGAAATCATTAGGAAAAATATGAATTAAGGAAATATAGTATTATCAGAGGTGAAACTATTTTTATGAAACAGGAAAAAGGGGTGGAGACAGGGAAAAGTAGTGATAGTGATGTCATACCTTAGAAGAAAAGGGCATCATCAAAACATGTAAAAACAAAGCAGAGAAAAACAGAAGGTAACATAGACAAGACAGTGTTGGCCCTACTGGATTAAATTTAATATATACTTCTAAATGATCTATACATAATAGAAAATCATCATTTATATAAAATCTTTTTCTGTTCTTTGTATATATTTATGTTCATGTTTGTTGATGTAAATCAAGTTCACAATAAAACATTTTTTAAAAATCTGGTACTAGTTTAAAAATAGAAAAATGAATTGGCAGATAGACTCAGTGAACAAGGGAACAATTGAAAATGATAGGTTGCTTTCTTCTGAGGGAAGGTACTAGCAATAGTGGGGTCTAGATGAAGAAAGGGCACTTGATGAAGGTAGGATTTATGTTGAGTCTTGAAGGAAACTAGAGAAGTTAGAAGAATATGGTGAAGAAGGAAATCTTTCTAGGCCTGATGGGAAGACAGTACAAATCCATGAAATCAAAAGATGCCATATATGTTTGGAACAGCAAGTGGGCCAGTATGCCTGGATCATCGAATGTATGGAGAGAAGTAAAATGTAAGAAGACAAAGATTTTATATCTGATACTGAAAATAATAGGGAAGTTCTGGAGCAATAGGAAGGGGAGTAACATCATCAGATCTATGCTTTAAGAACCTTTCTTTGGACAATTCTATGATGAAAAATGTTATCCATCTCCAGCTAGAGAACTAATGAACTCTAAGTGCAGATTGAAGCATACTATTTTTTGCTTTCTTTATGTTTCCTGCTTTTTGGAGGAAGGGCAGTACCACGGCTAATATAGGAAAAATACAGCTTCACTTATTATGAGTACATTGTTGCCTGCCTTCTCAATGGATGGGGAAGGGGCTGGAGGGAAAGAGAGAATTTGAAAATCAAAAAAATGAATGTTAAAAATAAATTAAATTTTTAAAAGAAGCTTAATTTGGCAGTTAAGTGGAAGATTGATTGGACTGACAGGGCATTTGAGACAAGAGACTAATTAGAAAGCTCTTGCAATTTTCTAAGTAAAAGATAATGAGGACCTGAACCATAGGTGAGGGAAGAAAAGATAATACTAGAGAAATGATGTAAAGATATAAATGATAATTTTGTATATGTGGAATAAATGAGAATGAGGAATCAAAGATGATTCTGAGGTTGGAAACTTGAGTTACTGAGAAGATATTGGTGTCCCTAGTAATAGGAAAGTTGGAAAGATAAAGTGATTGGAGGTGGGAAATAATAATGAGTTTTGGTTTTTTGCAATGTTAGGATGATATGCCTATGGAACATATATTTTAAGATGCAAAAAGCAATTGGTGAGTTGGGACTGAAGCTCAGGAAAGAAATTAAGTCTGGATATATAAATCTGAGATTCATCTGAATAGAATTATAATTAAATTCTTGGAAGCTGATGAATTCACTAAGTGGAATAGTTTAGAGAGATAGAAGAGGTTATTTCATATCTGCTTTGTATATACTCATATATGTGCACCTTGTCTTCTCTGTGGGATTGCAAGATCCTTGAGAGCAGACAGTTTTTCTTTTATATCTTTCAGTTTTTTTATTTTCTGTCTTCACCACTTAGCTCTGTCTGGCATGAAATAGTTATTTGATAATTATTTATTAAATGATTCACTGGAAAGAATCTTAATTAAATAAGCCATAGAGATTAAAAAATACAAAAGACTACTTCAAATCAAGTCAATAACTTGACTGAAGAATGGGGCAAATATTTACATGAAAATTTTTATACTGAAAATCCAGTATTCAAGATATACAAGGAATCAACATGAAAGGCAACAATAACAGTTATTTTCTGATACCAACGTGGTCAAATAATATGAACAATTTTCAAGAGAATTGAAGAGCATGTCAAGAGAATTTAAATAAATGAATGTACATTTATAAATAGGTTTGCAACCAATAATTTTGGGAAGATTAAAATGACACTGATATTTTACACCTTACCCTTAAAATTGACAAAGATGATCCCAAAATGATAACAGTTTATGTCAGAGAGTTTGTGGGAAGATAATTATTACAAATATACTATTAATTGATCTGTAAGTCCAATCATTTTGAACTCCAGTTTGGAACTGACCATGTCCTTTGAATTAATGATCTTGCTATCAGGCATATTTTTGAAGGAAGTCAAAGACAGAGCAAAAAAGGCCCTATATGTAATGAAATCATCACAGTAATGCTCTTTGTGGCAGAGAGAAATAAAAAAACAGAGTCTCCACTGTTCAGGAAATGGCTGAAAAAATTATAGTATATGAATATAGCAACATATTATTGTGCAGTAAGAAATGATGAGTTTTAGGAATTCAGAGTAATATGGAAAAAATTCAGAAAACCATGAGAACTGTATGGCACAGTAGAAAGAGATGGGCTTTGGAGTTGAAGTACCTAGATGAGTGAATCTCTTAGCCTCCCTCAGCCTCGGTTGCCCCATTTTTAAAATGAGAGTATTAGATTAGTTGGTTTCAGAGGTCTCTTTCAGCTCCGGATCTAGGATTCTATGTTTTTATGAATTGATGAAGAGTGAAATGAACAAAACCAAAAAATAGTGAGGACTACATCTTAAAAGGAAAGATTCCCTCAAAGATGCCAAAGTGAGTAAATGACAAAGCAGTTATGGTCCTGGAGAACAGGTGATGAGGCTTGCCTCCAACATATCAGAGAGGAAGGGGACTCTTAAAGCTGAATGTTGTATACATATCAGAAGTAGTCACTGCATGAAGTATTTTTATTTGATTATGGGGATTTTATTACAATGATATGCACAAACTGGAAAAAGATGGGAATTCCTTGCAGAAAAGATTATAATAATGAAGAGAAAACCATTAATAAAATGTAATTGCAAATCCAGTGATCATGGTAGGTCCAGATGACTGATGTTAAAATACATTTCCTTATTTTATTTTGAGAAATAGTAAACTATAAGAATATGATTATTACATGTTCTATCAGATGCATTAATTCTGTCACTTGCAAGGGAACTTACTATAGGGATGGGTAGTTGGAAAGTATCAAAGCAAAAGTGAATCAGAAAACATATATTTAAAAAATTCAGGCTCACATCTATATCTAATTGATATAGACCCTCAAGCAAATCATTGATCATAATTCATATATATAATAGGCTTGACACAAAGAGAAGGGATTACAGGGAAGTCCACCTGCAGCTTTATCCTGAACATTGATATAATAGTAACTAACATTTGGATAGCCCTTTCAGTGTGTCTAGGACTGTGCTAAGAACTTTACAATTATTATCTCATTTGATAAGATAAGTGTTATTATCCCCATCCTACAGGTGAGGAAACTGAAGCAAACAGAGGGACACAACTCCTAAATATCTAGGCTGGATTTGAATTCAGATCTTCATGAATTCAGTCCTGACATACTGTGCCACCTAGCTGCCTGCCCTCCCAAATGACATTTCGCCCAACTCCTTTTTGGAAAAGAAGCCTTTTGTATTTATGCCATTCCCTATTGTGCACATGACTGAAGTCAAGTAGCTCTATATAATTACTTATATAGATAGTTCAGTGTATTGAGATTTTGTTACTTAGAAACATTTTTTTTTGAAAAGTTTAAAAGACTGCTTACCCCAATTTTTTAAACCACAAGAATATTACATGATTGTCTTTGTTTTCCTTCTCCCCACTCTGTTTTCTCAAAGAATTAGAATATGTATATAAAGGATGTCGGAATCAGAGAATTTTTGTATTTGGAAGCATCTCACCTTTGCTCATTTTCCCTCTCTCATTAATATCGTCACATTGCTTCAGAAAGGAGGGAAACAAGCAGGGATAAACTGTAAAACTTAATATTCTGCCCAAGATGAAGTGTAAAAATGTGAACAGTGACTAAAAATGTGATGATGAACATCTTGGTCAGACTATTAGATGATTTATTAATGAATCATTGAATTAGCCACCAGGGAAAAGAAGTACTGTTACTGTTACATGCCAAAAGACATACTTTTACGGAAAAGTAAATGCAGAGCATGCACCACGTCAGAAAACTAATTTTAATGGTAACAATGAATCGAAGCTTCTTGGCTCTAAGAGGAAATATTCCCGCCGTCACTGCCTTCCACAAATAAGTTGTTGGAAGTAAACGAGGTTTGCTATTTCAGGACGAATTTAGCAATACCTCTGCTCTATTATCAGCATCATGCACAGTTGGTTCATAGCAGAATGCAAGCCTCTCTTGTCTGTGAATAAGCATCAGGCTGACTGTGCAGGATGATAATTGCTCTGCCTGCACTTCCTTTGGCACCTCCTGATCTCTGCTAAGTGGTTAGTAAAACACATTTTTGTACGAATGTCAAGTACTTCTAAAATTTTGAAGGACTCAGTTTTTGATTGTTCTTTTTCTTATTATTAAGTTTGAGGAAAGTTCAGGCAAAGCCATTTCCTAGCTGTCAGTGTTGCTAGTCAACATCTTAAATAGTAGGGCTCCCATTTGTCTGTGCTTGGTATCTTTTAATCAGATTTTTTTTTTCTTTTTACATTATGGCGTGACACCGACCAGTATGTATTAGGATATCAAGTAACTGACTTCAAACAGAAGACAAATTCACTAAAGTGAAAATGATCGTGATAGCTCTCTCATTCCCCCCACAGTGTATGTAAAACTGACTTTTAAAGTGTTTAGGGGATAATGGATCATGTAAGGTCAGTACTAGCCATAGCTGTTATGGCTCTTATTTTCCCTTTTCATGGGAGGGTGCTCAGCAAAATGAGATTGTCACACTCTTTTTTTGAGAGGACAGCGACAGACAGTTAAAAGCCTCTTCATGTAAGGATGTTATTTCATAAAGACACCAGCACTGGATTATCCCCTTCACTTTAAACTTCTGCCAGCTTGTACAAAAAGATAAAACAAAATAGCCCTAGTCCCAGGGGTGGGGAAGTGCTGGCCAGATCTGCCTGGGTCCATAAGCTTTCATTTTGATTAGTCACATGTGAGGAAAATTCACTTAGTCTGAGAGGTACATTTAATACCAGTTATGCCCATGCTGTTCATATCACAACCATTTTCACATGATGCCACTTAATTCCCTAAGAAGTAGAAAGGTAAATCGTTGGCTGGCCAGCTAAGGTGTCACAATGCATTAAGACCAGGGTTCGCTGCAGGGGATAATGGTTCTGATTGCTGTTGACTCATGTCTCCACCAACTGCCTCATGTAAAATAAGTGACATTTAAAAGACATCAAGATGTGAGAAGAGGTTAAAAAAAAAAAAAGAAATAAAAGATGGAGGAGGAAGGGAAAGAAAGATAAAAAAAAGAGTGAGCACTATGAAAGTTGCCACCTGAACATAAAGTCCCTTTTTCACCCTAAGTGGTATGAAATGATAACTTAACATGCCATGGGTGACCTGCACTAAGCTTTTAACTTCCTGTCTTGTGTTTTTAGAGAAAATCTGTAAAATTGCTTCTGGGAACTGCTCCAACATGTTATCATTTATTTCCAATTTAATTTTTTTTTTAACTTTTATTCTTTTGCCCTCAGATATCAGTCTATTCATCTCTTTAAAAGCTTTAGGCTGAATCAAGTTAGGCAGTGGTATACAACAAGAGGCAGCCTCCTTTCTGAAGGCCCATTTACGTCTGTTTTTATAAAGAGAATCAAATTCCAGTTTACAGTAAGCATATGCTTCAGTTGACATCTGTTTCTAAGACTTGGATGCTTTGTTTGCATAACAGGCACCAATAAATGGCCTTGTTTTAAGTCTGCTCACTGAGTTGTATTTGGGTTGTTCAGCTGGGGATTTTAGCTGCAGCTGATCCCCTACCGCTCATAGCTGATAGGAAAGAGAAAAAATCTGAGAAGCCCAGTCCTATTTATTAATGCAGATTTTAACATTCTCAATGAACCACTTATCTAGTGTTATTCGGCAACCAAATCCTTGTTTGCTCAGGCGGGGGAAAGGGAGGCATTCTTCAAAGTATTGAATTAAAGCTTACCAATTCTTTTTGGGGGGGGGAATGGTGATGTAAAGGTTCTGATGTTTTCTTTAGTCAATTTCCAGTGAAAATTCTTAGTACAATCAGATAGAATCATTAAGGAAGAGATCATGAACCAAGCTTATGGGGAATGACTTTACTGTGAAACACGAATATCTGATGTTCATATAGATAGAAATGGAAGACTTTTTCATGCAGAAAATTTGACAGTTTCTATTAAAAATTTGCATTTTTTGAAGTGATAACATAGGATTGAATTTCATTCATAGGACTGGTTTTGTGCCATGAATAGCATAACTGATTCCAAGTACGTAAGAAACAAATAATGTTACCATAGTATAATTTTAAGATATATAAATATATATATATATATATATATATTACAGTTTTTAGAATTATTCCTGTTTATTTCAGAATTTTCTGCCCTTTTTAAGTTATATTAGTTTCAAAAGTAATCCACAGGAGCTCTAAGTAATTTTTCCTCCCCTTGCCATATTAAATACATTCTAGTAGTCCCAAGATAATAAGAAATAGAACCCTAAAATAATTCTGTTTATTTGGTTCTATTATTATCTGAGTGACCTTGGGCATGTCATTGGGCAGTGCCTTTCTGGGTCTAGATTTCCTCATCTCTACATTAAAGGGTGCAATGTAGGTGATCTCCTTGGTCCCTCATAGCTGCAAATCCTTTTATTCTGTTATCTTAGAATATAAACTTTATTAGTAGAAGGGTTTCTGTTAATTTTTTAAAATATAGGCATAGCTAGCTTTAGAGTGTTTAAAGACATAGTGTAAAGCAACTTCAGCATGCTGAACTATTACTGCATAATATCAGTAATAGCTTATGGAAAGTGTAGCATTTTTGAAAGGGATTTACATATCAACTTTTTCTAGTGGAACCAACAACAGTAGTATGAAATATATCTACTCCATTTACTCTTACCCATTGCACCTATTTCTTTTTTCCCTTTAATTTTTATATATGGTAAAAATTTCATTGAAGAGAGATTTTAGATGACAGGGCTGTAATTTTAAACCCAATAGAAGAGGTGTAAGCAATTTGAGCTTAGCTGAAGCATAATCTTAGGTTGTCAAGAAGAAACCCATTCTCCCTATGCTAATCAATCAGTATATCAACCGACCAATCATCTCCTCAGCTTAGCATATATCCTAAGGTTTGATATATCTATTAACTGCCCATCATGCAGCTGGTCTCTGGATGATGAGATTCCCCCTATCTTGGCATTTGGAGGCAGACAACTGAGCTATCACAGCCTCAGATAAATACCAAAGTGGAGATTTCAATCCTGTTCCTGAGTGCAAAGACAATCCAGGAACATTGAAAATATTCTCAGAAGAGAATACACAGAAAATTACATTTTTCAACACCATGGTGTGTGTGAAAATTGTATATATTATATGATTTCTTCCTTCCAGCCACAACAATGTAAAGGAAAATGACTATTTTATTATGATTGGGATGCTGGCAACCAAATAAGGTATTGGAAGGTGTTATGAACTACTAATTACAATAAAAATTATGTATAGATATGTGAGTAAGTAAAAATGAAGACCTTTGGAAATATCTATTTATTGAAAACAAACAAAAGCCCAACTCTGTGAAACATAAAAGCAAAGTAAATTTAATTCCGAGGAAAGGACTATTTTTCTCAGACAATTGTATGCCTGATTCTTGACTTTCTCGCAGAGGTACAATCTTGGATAGTCAGAAACTGAACACATCAACTACAAAGCCAATCTTCCACTTTTTAACATGTATAGCACAGATACAGTGTGCTATCTCCCAAAACATGTAATTGAGAATTGGAAACCAAAGACTTCTTGAATTTTTAATTTAACATTTATTAAATTCCCACTATATACAGAACCATGTACTAGATGCAGGGGATTTCCCCTGCCAAACAAATTAATTTTTAAAAATTCTAACAATTAATAAAAAAGAAAAACAATGCCCTTCACAACATGAATATACTTCTCCCAGAGCATCTTGTACTGCATTTCTTTATTGTACTACCTCATGAGAAAGCAGGACAGTATAACAGAATTCTAGGTTTGGAGTAAGAAAAAAACCTAGGTTTGAATCTTGCTTCAGATACTAAGTATCTCTTTGGCATCTCTCAGCCTAAGCTGAGAACAGATCTCAGTTTCCATGGACCTAATAGTTGAGTAGTAGGCTATGATACAAATATAATTGATTAAAATACAAAACTGCAATAATAGCTGATATTTATGTATTTAGCCTTTACATCCACAAAACACTTTATACATATTCCCTTCTTTTATTAAAAGTTAGGTCTATTATTATTTCCTTTTTATGAAAGAAGAAAATTGGGGCTTACAGATTTATCCAAGGTCAGATAACTAGGAAGAATCTGATGCAAGAGTCAAACTGAGAACTTTGTCTTCCTTCTAGTGCAGAGCCCCATCTACTACACTATCCTGCCTTCTCATGATAAGTATATTAGAAAGATATGGAATAAAATGCTACGTGAGAGATGTGTGTATGTGTGTGTGATAGAGGTAAGAACTGTTATCTTTTTATTAATTGTTAGAATTTCAAAGAATTAATTTTTTTGATTTGCTATTTCAAATATTCAATCCAAGAAATAAAGATGCAAACTTAAATCATGACTGAATCTTCTTTACTCCTGTGTAAAGAGAATCAAAGGAGATGCTCTGGTAGGTGAGTGTCTGTGAAGAAGAGGAGGAAGAGAGGAAAGAGGAATGGGAGGAAGAACAGGAATTAGAAGAGGGTGGAAGGAATGAGAGAGAAGAGAAAGGAAAGGAAGAAGAGGAGAAAAGCAGGATTAAAACAGGAGGGTAAAGATGAGAAGGAAGAAGAGGAGAAAGAGGAAAAAAACAGAAGTTAGAAGAGGGGAAGAAGGGTGAGGAGGAAAAGGAGGATGTAGAGGAGGAAAAAAAAGATGTTGGTGATGATGATTTTTTTAATGCAATAAATATAAAGATATACTTTACAAACAGCATGTCATTGTCTTCCTCAGAGTTGTTTGTACCATTATTTCATGATATCCCCTTCAGTGTATATTCAGTCAACTATAACATCTGGTCCATTACAGTATTGTAGTGCAGCATCCAACATAATTAGAAGGAAAATATAATCATTCAACATTTTGAATTTATAGATGTTATTTCCTACATTAGTTAAAATGGACCAAAAAAAGGAGCGAAGGATGAAGTTTTTGATTACATGAACTCAGTGTTGGCTGCTAACAGAAAAGGGTTTTCTGACCAGATGAGTACAAGACTCCAAAAGGATGGTTGCAATATCTCCATCCTGAACATCACAGCCAGTGCACTTGTATATTCTGGGGTGAAAGAACTGCTCACTATATAATAACTCTAACATTTTTGTGTTTTTCCAACAGAAAGATAAGTATGTTTTCAAGTTTGGAGCAGGAATTTAGTGTATTTTTAGTCCCTTATCAGGAAATTGTGATTAGGGGGAAAAATACTTCGTTAGGTGTGTTAAGATTACAAATTTTATTACAGAAAATTAGGAGTGAAATAGAAGTAGTTCCAAAAAGGCTCATTTTCTCTATCTTAAATCATTCAAAGGGCCCTCTCTGGGACTCATTCCAGGCTCCAGTGATTGGAAGAACTGCTATTTGTTTGATACTCACAAATAAACCAGAGAAGCCAACACTTGTGATAGCTGCCTAAATGAACATGGCAAAGAGATTGATTTAGAGATGGATTTCCTTTTGAATGTGACTAAAAGCTTGGGAAATGTGAATGCTCTGTTCCTTGTATGTGAATCCACAGCACATGGACCTTTTGGTACCAGGGCATTCCCATTCCCAGAATCCCTTCCTCTTCTCTCCTGATTCTGATTGTCACTTCCAGCATTACAGATTATAGACACAGATAGGAAAGCCTGTGGGTGGAGATGTGGATTGACTATCATTAGAAACTCATCCACTTGTGATTTTTTTGCATTCCCAGTCAGGATCAAGCCTTACATTAATGTTTCCTGACTCTCATAAATTTCATGATAGAAATCTTTTCATCATTCTTTATTATATATTGTACTTAGGTGATATCTAGCAATATCTAGAAATTTAAGAATTATTAGTCATATTTTGCACATGCCCTAATGTATATTCTGCAAAAATTCTATATAGTATTCAAGAAGTAGTGTCTTAGTGTTTAATATATGTTCTAAGAAAAGATGGTAGCAGTTAAATCAGTTCATTAGACAGTCAACAAGTATTTAGCAAGTGCTGGCAATATCCAGGCTCTGTGCTAAGAATCAGGGTTAGGAAGAAAGGCAAAAATAATTCCTTTTCTCAAGAAGCCACATTTTAATGGGAAAAAACAGTCCTGAAAATGTCTAAGTATACATATGTCCAAGGAAATGGAAGATAATTAAAATTTTACTTGTTTTTACTTTTTAAAAAAAGTTGAATTTGATTTTTAAGGTAATATATCTTTCTATGTATTGCATCTTCCACGTATCTTCTGTGCATCTTCATCACTGGAAGAATATTGGTGTTAAAAAGATGGAATTTTGCTTTAGACAGAAGCTTGAAATCATTAAAAATAGAACTCAATTTTCCAAACCATCTTGCTCTCTTCCTCCTATTCACTTTAGAGCCCAGTTGATAGTCCATCTGCAATGCCTATTCAAGATATAGGTCCTGTTGTTCCTGCTCAATGATATGTCTGTGTCCAACTATAAATCATAGCTGACCAAAAATAAATCACCTTCTTGCTTTTTCCTGTGTGCCTTATTAGGCCAAATACTTAAATCTCATTTAGAATTCTCTGTAAGTGTCCTGAGGCTTGACAAAACCAATTCAATGTCACTTGTGTAAATAGGAGCGTCTAGAGAACCTTGCCATCAGAAAGGAAGATAAGATGGGAGAAGATCAAAGTGAAAAATTGCAGAAAAGAGGAGATTGGAATAGAAATGGGAGGAGGACAAGGAAGAAGATGAGACATATATGGGAGGGAAAAATTATGTGTATGTAACCCATAATTTGACAAGCCCTATATAACTATCATTGCCATTTCTCTGACTCTGGTTGACCTTATCTGTTCTTATCCAAAAGGCCACACATACATTTTAGATAGTGTAAGTCAATCAGCATATAATATTTGGATTCTTATGGAGTTGGGATGGGGTAGTTTGCCCACAAAACTAGGCCTTCATTGTTACTTCCATGTTGTTACGACTGTTTCAGTATTCATGAAATAGAATGAAGCAAATGGAGGCTATAAAGAAGGATCCTATTTAGGGCATTAGAGTGAGAAGGTCCACATGACACCCTTGCCAAAGTATTCTTGAAGAGGTTAGTATTATCAACAAATAATCATTAATTCAAATTTGATTCAATTTTGATTCAACAGATATTCATTAAATTCATGCTATGAATATGGCAATTGGCAATTCCCTATGCTACATGATAGAGAGCCTATAAAATCTATAGATATGCTGTTATGAACAGTAGGAGTCACTGGAAAGAAGAAAGAAATGGGAAAATGAGTTCATTAGACCTAGTCTTGGAGGCTTCTGGTCACCTACTTGATTCTCAACTCATGCTGTTCTTTTATACTTTAATGGATCTTTGATGGGATATTTTTTGCAACGGTGTGACAGTATCATCCATGCTCATGAAACAAAATGTTATGATTTGAAAATATTAAGCAAGGAGAATATTAATTTATACATGAGTGATAATAATCAAAAGACATACTGCCCATTTCAACAAAGAAATTGAGTACTACATAAAGTATTATGTATCTCCATTATTCTGGATAAAATATTGATTTGTTTTATATTGGGGGACTTTTTTCTTTTGCCAAAGGATATGTGGTATGTGTGTTTGTTTGTGTTTTATGCAGCACCCCCTATCATGATTTAATAATATACCAGAGGAAGGTAGAATTATCAGAGATTTAGGTATCATTTTGTAGGCAGTTAATTTATGTTCCTGTCTTTACCAAATCTCATTTTTAATGATGTCTTATTTTAAGGGGGAAAACCCCTCTCAAATGTATATGTACTAGGAAACTCATGCTACATGGGGGGGGGGAACTATCAGTTGAGCTATTATGGAATATTTTCTCAATATTTTTGCAAATTACTATTCATTCAAATTTCATATTCTGAAAAACCAATGACTAATCCTGAATTCAGGTATACTACTATACTGGCTAGGCAGATTGCTAGTTGATCATGCTAAGATGCTCCCTTATCCATTATTGGATCAGAAAAAGAGGAGGATTAAGAATTATCTGACTTCTCAGTTAATGTGCAAATCATCTAAAAAGCTCAGCTTAGGAAAACCTTGCATGCTACCCAATACTAAAATAATAATAATGCCTCTGAATGTCTAATAGCTGAAGCACAGTGTTAAGTTACTTTAAAGTTAACTATTTTCTGCTGGGATTGCTATGAGATATGTCACACACATTTAATGGACTTGTGAAATTGCAAGTTGGCCAATTAAAGCTTACTATCCAAAAAGTTTATCCCTAATGTGGGATTATTTTCACTAAATACTATACTATCAAACAGCTTGATGCATTCAAACATAATTCAATTTTTATATCACATCTTTTCTTAAGGAGGTGGTATGTGTGTTTATACTCACACACAAAAGACTTGTCTAATAAAGTGTGACTGTGTCACAGAAGTGATAGTATTTTATTTTTAATTTTCATGTCAGATTCTAGTTATTTTGTAGCCCTGTGGGTTTTTTTAAAGATCAAAAGGTAACCTCATCTTTTTCTCATTTTGAATGGAACCAAAATGACAACTTCTTCATTTTTTTTGTCCTCACATTTTGCGGATGGCCCCACTGCATGTATTGGTTTTATCATTTCTATCATTCAGCTATGTATGGTAACTTTTCAAATCTGTGAAAAGTATTTAAAAAAGAAAGAGAGATTGTTAGTGTTTCAAAACCCATTATAATGCATTTTCAAATATGTCAGACACATCTTTGTTAAAATTAAACCAGGGATTGGTTTTGAGCGAATAGCCCTATATCCTTACAGATGCTGTGGATGGATGCATCTAAGCTGCTTATTATATTGATGGGTTTTGCTGCTCTGCAGCAAATGAAAACAGGCAGCTGCTTCCTCCATCAAAGCAAAAAGCAGCCCGAGTTTTTATTAACCGAGTGTTCATTTCTTCTATTGCCAAAATTCTTACACAAAACAAAAGAGCAGTTTTTAGCACATTATTGCTTAACTAGACATGAACAACTGACAGCAAGTGATAAGCCTGTCTGCTTTTCACAACTGGTAATCATTTTTGGAATAGATGTTTTAATATAGTTGAATATAAAATTTTGTAATTTCCATCTACAATGGTACGTAAATTTATAGATCCAGTTTGTTGCCGGAGAATGAAGGTTATAATCACAAAAGGCTTTTCCCAGTGTTGTTTAATTTTTAATGACTATTTGAAAACTGGGTAAGGAAAATGAAATCAAATTCATTTCTTTGAAAGACAGTGCTAAAAACAATCATACAAGTTGGTTGGCACCATTTGTGGATGGTACTTACAGAACAGACCTCTGGTGTTTACAGCTCTGACTTTCCTGGCATTCCATTCCCATCTTAGTGGCACTGAGATGCCCAAGTTTGTGCAGCAGAAGAAATTTCTGGAGTATAGACTTTCAGATATCCTTCATATGCATAGATAATTACGGGGGAGGTAGTGAGGACTACAATTCTGTGGCCATTTTGCAAAGCCAAAATTTTCACTTACTTCCTACACATATTGTTCAGTGATCTAAATATCAAAAAATTTGTTTTACACAGTGGGGCAAACAGAAAGTTTGTTTAAAACATACATGGAAGAACACAGAAAAATGCTGCCTTATTTAAAGCCTGTGTTCCCTTAGTGGTATTTTAGATTATGGAACTTGTTAATGGCAATTTCCGCTCGGAAGATGAGACACTTCTCCTTCTTTCTCTTGGGCAAAAATGACTTTTCTCCTTAAGACATAAGGAAAGTAGTCAGGGATGTAGATAGCACTGGAGTGTGCAGGTGCATCTTCTAAGTGATGGTGCCAAACTAATCATATTGTACAAAACTTGGTCCGTTTAAGAAATGAGCTATAGTTTTACACAAGTCATTCTTACCTCTCCTATACCATCTTATTTCTACATAAGCATTCATACAAATGCAGAGCATATATTCCACATACAACATACATCCTTCCAAATGGGTTGGAACAGAAATAGTCTTTGGTAATGGATTTGTGCTCTCACTGATATTAGTACTCTTTCCAATAGGATCCATTTGTCCATCTATCCATCCGTCCATCCATCTATGTCCATGATACAAGACATCAGTCTGACCTCTAAAGAGAGAATCCTTTATAAAAAGCCTAAATAAACAAATGAGTAACATGTGCTCTGGAAAAGAACCTTGCAATATTTTTGTGTTTTGGAAACAGGTAGGCATGTTGTTCCAAGAATTTTTATTCTAAATTAGGAAAAAATATTTGAAATTCATTCAATTTTGAATTCATTCAAAATTTATTTGAAAAAATTATTTTTTTGATAGTTGCCTCTTTCTCTCATATGATTGCTCTTCTGATTAGACCTTTGGTTTTGGGGTTGTTACAAGGATAGACAGATTTATAAAATGGAAAAGGGGGAGTTATATTTACTGCTCTAGCAGGATTTTGAGGGCATAGCTCAAAAGTCTTTTAAAACAAGATAATCTCAAAAAGGGAGGAGGCACTTCCTGAAATGGTTCAAGCAAAATAAGGTGTTCAAGGAAAGTGTGAGCTGGATTAAAATAGATACTATAAAACTATTTTTTCCCTCAGCTTAATTATGTTGAAGAAAATACACTTTAGTCCCAGAGAAATCCAGGTTATATTTGCTTTTGCATGCTACTATTTTCTGCAACTTGTTGTTCCCAGCCTGCTATCAGGCTAATTGGCTAATATGAGAGACATATTTACATATACTATCTTATTATATAGCAGTCCTCCAAGGTAGGTATTAAAGGTATTTTCACACTTATCTTATACAGTTGAATTAAAAAAAAAAAAAAAACTGAGATTTTATTGACTTGTCCAAGATCACACAACTAGTGACCTTGTCAGAAATGAGACACAAGTCAAACTTGCTCCTGGTATTAGGCCGAACACTACAATACTATATTGTCTTTCTTGTAGTGAAATAAAATAAAGACTTGACATTATTTGGGGGAGGAAATTGGAATTGCTTCAGTCACTAAACTCTTTATATCCTTTAGATATACTCTATGGATGTCAACAAAGACAGAAAGAAAATCTCCAATGAAGGAGTTTCTGGGATTTCATCAAAAGTGAGGAAACATACTCTGTTAAGGAAAATCACCACTTTCTCCACAATGCATATTCCTAAATTACAGTTATCCCTTCCATTTGATGACTTTTCTCATTATGGTTTCAATATATCATGAGTCAGCATAGGAAATTAAATGGGAATTTGGGGGAAAGTTTTATGGAAGCCACAGACACACAAAGGCCCATGGATGACACAGAAAAAAGATTAGAAACTCAGAAATGAATAAAATATATGTATAATATTTTACAATATCAACTTATTTTATTTTAACATAGACTTTTCTTCCCTTGTACAAAAGAAGAGCCAAAAAAATTTTGCATACATTTTTTAGATCATTGATAGTGCTGCAACCTCACCATCCACCTCCATCCCTAAGCTGAAATGTAGAATGGATACTGTTTTGAGAAATTAGGTGACTTTTCCATAGCTATATAGTCAGTACAGGTAAGGGGCAGGGTTTACAATCCAGGGTTTCCTGCCCACGCTATGCTGTCTCTCAATCAACTATGGGATATTTGAACAATTTATGGAACATAAAGCTAAATAAATGATGATCAGGAGGCATTCAGAGACATAGGTGAACCAAGTCATGCAAAATGAAGCCAGCAAAGCCAGGATGATTATGACCAAAAATTTTATTCAAAGGCAGGCAAGTTAACTCACATTAATTGCAATTCACACTCTTGCTAGATTTGGAGTCAGAAAGTTTTGTTTTAATGACATCATGCATAGAGTGCTAGATTTATAGGTGAGAAGACATGGGACTCTACACACTTAATGTCAGTGTCACCATATGTAAATCTCTGATACCTCCTACCTATGAGACTTTGGGCAAGTCCATTAGGTTCCCTAGGACTTAGTATTCTTGTGGTTCAGCTGTTTGGGTTATGTCCAACTTTTTCTGACCCCATGGGGTTTTCTTTTTTTTTTATCAAAAATTTTATTTTATTTTTTTTTTTAATAACTTTATATTGACAGAACCCATGCCAGGGTAATTTTTTACAACATTATCCCTTGCACTCACTTCTGTTCTGATTTTTCCCCTCCCTTCCTCCACCCCCTCCCCCAGATGGCAAGCAGTCCTAAACATGTTAAATAGGTTACAGTAGGTCTTAGATACAATATATATGTGCAGAACCAAACAGTTCTCTTGTTGCTCAGGAAGAATTGGATTTAGAAGGTATAAAACCCAAGAAGAAAAAAATGCAAGCAGTTAACATTTATTTCCTAGTATTCTTTCTTTGGGTGTACTGCTTCTGTCCATCCTTGATCAATTGAAACTGAGTTAGATCTTCTCTTTGTCGAAGAAATACTTCCATTAGAATACATCCTCATATAGTATCGTTGTTGAAGTATATAATGATCTCCTGGTTCTACCATTTCACTCAGCATCAGTTCATTAAGTCTCGGCCAATCCCTCTTGTATTCATCCTGCTGGTCGTTTCTTACAGAACAATATTCCATAACATTCATATACCACAATTTACCCAACCATTCTCCAAATTGATGGGTATCCCTTCATTTTCCAGCTTCTAGCCACTACAAACAGGGCAGCCACAAATATTTTGGCACATACAGGTCCCTTTCCTTCTTAGTATTCTTTGGGGTATAAGCCCAGTAGAAACACTGCTGGACAAAGGGCAGTTTGATAACTTTTTGGCCATAGTTCCAAATTGCTTCCAGAATGGTTGGATGTGTTCACAATTCCACCAACAATGTATCAGTGTCCCTGTTTTCCCACATCCCTCCAACATTCTGTATTATCTTTCCTGTCATTCTGGCCAATCTGACAGGGTGTATAGTGGTATCTCAGAGTTGTCTTAATTTGATTTCTCTGATCAATAGTGATTTGGAACACTTTCCATATGAATGGTATAGTTTCAATTTCATCATCTGAAATTGTCTGTTCATATCCTTTGACCATTTATCAATTGGAGAATGGCTTGATTTCTTATAAATTAGAGTCAATTTCTATATATTTTAAATGAGGCCTTTATCAGAACCTTGATTGTAAAATGTTTTCCCAGTTTATTGTTTCCTTCTAATCTTGCCGCATTAGTTTTATTTGTACAAAAACTTTGATATAATTAAAATTTTCTATTTTGTAGTCAATAGTGATCTCTAGTTCTTCTTTGGTCATAAATTCCTTCCTCTTCCACAGGTCTGAGAGGTAAATTATCCTATGCTCTTCCAATTTATTTATAATCTCATTCTTTATGCCTAGGTCATGAACCCATTTTGACCTTATCTTCAATGTCAGGTGTTAAATGTGGGTCAATGTCTAGTTTCTACCAACAATTTTCCACAATTTTTGTCAAATAATGTATTTTTATCCCCAAAACTGGAGTCTTTGGGTTTGTCAAACCTAGATAATTAAAGTTATTGGCTGTTTTGTCCTTTGAACCTAACCTATTCCATTGATCAACTAGTCTGTTTCTTAGCCAATGCCAGATGGTTCTAGTAACCACTGCTTTATAATATAATTTTCGATCTGGTACAGCTAGGCCACCTTCATTTGATTTTTTTTCATTAATTCCCATGGGTTTTCTTGACAAAGATACTAAAAAAAAGTGATGCAAGGAATTATGAAAAAAAAGTGTCAACAGCTTAGAAAAGAAACAACTGCAAAAAGGTGGAATTAACCAAATGGAAAAGGACAACAAAAGTACACTGAAGAAAACAATTTTGTAAAAAAGTATAATTGTCCAATAGGGAAAAAAGTACAAAAGCTAATTGAAAAAAGCAACTCCTTAAAAGTTATAATTGGGCAAATGGAAGTTAATGCTCTAGGAATCATCAAGAATCAATCAAATTCAAAAGAGTGAAAAAATAGAATAAAATATAAATACCTCATGGCAAAAACAAGTGATCTAGAAAATAGATCTGAGAAACAATCCAGAATCATTAGAAACCTGAAAATCATAATCAAAGGAGGACCTGGAGCATCTTGAAAAGAAATTATCAAGAAAAATTACCCTGAAATTCAACAACACTGAGACAACATCCAACATTTATGGATACAGCAAAAAGTAGTTAAGAAAATTTATTTCTCTAATTTTGGAGTGATCAATTGGGATTAAGTGACTTGCCCAGGGTCACACAGCTGTAAATATTGGGTGTTTTGAGCCTGATTTAAATTCAGGTTCTCCTGACTCCAGGGCTAGTGCTCATCTACTGTGTCATCTAACTTCTCCTCTCTAAATTTTATATCAACAAAATGGAAAAAAAGAACAGATTAATGACTGGGTCATGAACAAAAAAAAAACAACAACAACAAAAAAAAAAAAAACTAGAAAAGAACAAATTAAAAATCCTCAATTGAGCACCCAATTGGAGATCCTAAAAATCAAAGGTGAGATTAATAAGATTGAAGGTTTTTTTTTTTAAATAAATAAATAACTATTGCATTAATTAAAAAAACAAGGAGCTGGTTTTATGGGGGAAAAAACTAGGAGCTGACTTTATGGGGGGGAAACCCAGTAAGATCAATGTCATTGATTAATTCGATTTTTAAAAAGAACAAAACCAAATATCCAGCATCAAAAGTGAAAAGAGTTAAATCATCACCAATGAAGAAGTAATTAAAGTAATCATTAGGAAATATTTTGCCCAACTATATGCCAATAAATCTGAAATCTGAGTGAAATCAATGAATATTTACAAAAATATAAATTACCCAGATTAACAAATCACAAAATAGAATGCTTATAACCCCATCCTAGCAAAATAAATAGAAAAATCTACTAAGGAACTCTTGAGAAAAAAATCCTCAGGGTGTGATGGGTTGACAAGTGAAGTCAAGCAAAAACTATTAATTTCAATTACTACGTAAGTTATTTGAAAAATAGGCAAAGGAGTCCTTGTACACTCCTTTTATGACATATATATATATATATATATATATATATGTATGTATTGCCGATACCTAAACCAGGAAGAACTAAAACAGAGAAAATTATAGACCAATTTCCCTAATGAGTGTGCAAAAATATTGAACAAAATTACAGCAATATAT
This sequence comes from Sarcophilus harrisii, assembly GCF_902635505.1. Taxonomy (NCBI): domain Eukaryota; kingdom Metazoa; phylum Chordata; class Mammalia; order Dasyuromorphia; family Dasyuridae; genus Sarcophilus; species Sarcophilus harrisii. The sequence continues at coordinate 84,497,157 of NC_045427.1, forward strand.
CATGAAGATTATACACTGTGATCAGGTTGGATTTAAACTGGATATGAAGGACTCTTTCAATATTATGAAAACTACCAATATAATTGCTATATTAGTAACAAAACCAATAGATATCATATCCTTATCTCAATAGATGATGAAAAATCTTTTGAGAAAAACCATTTCCATTAAAAACACTAGAGAGCATAGGAATAAAAGAAGTCATCTTTAAAATGATAATCAAATTTATGTAAAACCATCAGCAAGCATCAACTGTAATGGGATAAACTAGAAATTTTCTCAGTAAGATCAGGGGTGAAGCAAGGATGCCCATTATCATCACTATTATAATAGTATAAATGATAGCTTTACAGGAAGAGAGGAAAAGATAAATTGAAGAAATTAAAACAGGCAACAAGGAAACAAAACTATCACCATTTGCAGGTGATATGATGGTAAATTTAGAAAACCCTAGGGAATCAATTCAAAACTACTTGAAATAATTAACCTCTTTAGTAAAATTGCAGAATTTAAGATGAATCCACATAAATCATTAGCTTTTCTTGATATGACCATGAAGTTCAGCAGCAAGAGATAGAAAGAGAAAGCATTTCAAATAAACAACATAAAATATTTAGGAGTTGATCAGCTAAGACAAATCCAGGAACTATATGAACACAATTATAAAACACTTTTCATACCAATAAAGTCAGATTTAAACAATTGTAAAAGTATCAATGGACAAGCTGAGCCAATATAGTAAAAATGACAATTCAGTCTAAAGTAATTTACTTATTCAATGCCATACCTATCAAACTACTAAAAACTATCTGATAAAGATAGAAAAATAACAACAAAATTCATCTAGGAGGCTAAAAGGTCAAGAATATCAAGGGAATTGATGAAAGAAAATCTAGAGGAAAATGACCTAGTGATAGCAGATCTCAAGCTGTATTATAAAGCATAAATCGTCAAAACTATCTGCTATTGTCTAAGAAATAGAGTGATGGATCAGTGGAATAGATTTGGCACACAAGACACAATGGTCAATTACCATAGTAATCTTATATATGATAAACCCAAAGACCACAACTTTTGTGATAAGAAAGGTTTTTGGGTTTGTTTGTTTTTTTTGACAAAAACTTCTGGGAAAACTAGAAAACAATAGGACTAGGTATAGACCAACATCTCACACTGTATACCAAGATAAGATCAAAATAACACACAAAGGGTGACACCATAATCAAATTAAAAGATCAAGGAATAATCAATCTACCTGTCAGATCTATAGAGAAGGGAAAAATTCATGATCAAACAAGATCATTACAAAATGCAAAATAGATAATTTTATTACATAAAACCAATGCAATTTAGATTAGAATGGAATCAGAAAGCTGCAAAACAATTTTATAACAGATTTTTCTAATAAATTTATAAGAATATAAGCCAAATGATAAAAGGATATTAACAGGAAACTTTCAGATGAAGAAATCAAAACTATCCATAGGCATGTGAAGAAGTGTTCTAAATCACTTTTGATTAGAGAAATGCAAATTACCTCATACCTCTCAGATTGTCTAATATGCCAAAAAATCATAAATGTTGGAGAGGATATGGGAAGATTAGAACACTAATGGCATTGTTGGTTGGGGTGATACAACCATTCTGGAGAGCAATTTAGAACTAGGCCCAAAGTCATCTAAATTGTGCATGCCCTTTAATCCAGCATTTCTACAAATATATGCCAAAGAAATCATAAAAAGGGAAAAAATCCTACATGTGCAAAAAGTATTTATAGCAACCCTTTTCATGATGGCAAAACATTGGAAATTCAGGGGATGCTCATAAATTGGGGAATGGCTAAACAAGCTTTGGTAAATGAATGCAATGGAATATTGTTATGCAATAAGAGATGATAAATAGGAATATTTCAGAAAAACCTGGAAACACTTGTATGAACTGACACAAAACGAAATGAGCAGAACCAGGAAAACATTGTACATAGTATCAGGAGCCTTGTATGATGATATATAAATGACTCAACTCTTCCTAACACTACAGTGATCCAAGGCAAGTACAAAGGACTTAGGAAGGAAAATGCTGTCCACAGACAAGGAAATGATGGACTCTGATGCAGATCAAAACATAATTTTTTCACTTTATTCTTTTTGTTTGTTTTTCTTTTGATCTGTTTCTTTCACAACTACACAATGTGGAAATATGTTTTAGATGATTGCACATGTAGAACCTACATTAAAATGCCTAACATTTGTGAAGAGGGGAGGAGAAGAGGGAAGGGGGAAAAATTTGTAACTCAAAATCTTGTAAAACTGAATGCTAAAATTATCTTGACATGTAATTGGGAAAAATAAGATACTATTTTAAAAGTAAAGGCATAATGGGAAATGTTTTAAATGGTTAAGATCTCCCACTGCATCCAGGGCCATCTCCAAATCTCCTTGCCATTACAACCAGATGACTCAGGAGGAGAAAGTAGGCTGGTGACTTTGCATAGTTCTCACTCACTTAAATCCAAATCACTTGCAAGTCATAACATCACTTTCCTGATGTCATGGTTCTCTTTGAAAATTAAGGATAAACAATGAACAATACCACACTGCCTCAATGCATTGCATTGCAGTTCTAGCCTTGGCACCTAAATTGGTGTGTGTACATATATATATATACCTATATATGTATGAAATATAATACCTACATGTATAGACATGTTTATGCACATAACAAGTACACATACATGTATACATGCACATATGTGCATACATGATGTAAAGAGCTTTCTAAACCTTAAGATGCTATATACAATTAGCTATTGTTACTATTATTGTTATTGCCTGTCATTGTTATTATTGTTCAGTTATTTTTAATCATGTCTGATTCTTCGTGACACCATTTGGGCTATTTTTGGAAAAGATGCTGGAGTGGATTGACATTTCCTCCTCCGGGGCGGGTGGGGGGGGGGTGGCGGAGTTTGAGGAGGGAGGCTACAGAAGGATTTGTTTTGAAACTTTCTCTTTAAAAGCATGTTTTGGGGAGAAAAGGTGACAGTGAGAAGATTGTTAATTATTAATAAGTAACTAAGGAACATTAAGATATTAATGAATAAGATCCATATATTCTAGAAGGAATTCTATGTTTCAATTGTCTTAGATAAATTTCAGTTAAGTAATAATATTAGCTGATATTTATATAAGGGTGGAAGAAAAAAAGTCATCTGCTATTGTTCAGTCATTTTTCGGTCATCCAATTTTTTGTGGATTTTTTGTGCCCCTTTGGCAACTTCCTTCTTCAACTCATTTTATAGATGAGAAAACTGAGGCAAACAGGGATAAGTGATTTGCCCAGGGTTACATAGCTAGTAAGTGTCTGAGCTTGGTTTAGAGCTCACAAAGGTGAATCTTTCTGACTCCAGGCCCAGTATTCTATCCACTGCACAGGCTACCTGGCCCATCTGCTTTTTATTTTCAGTTTATTTGTATAGTTTTTATATATGCACATATATATGTGTATGCGATTTCTTCTAATAAAATATAAGCTTCAAGCAGAGTGTTTCACTTTTCTCTTTATATCTCTAGCAATTAACCCTGTGCCTAGCATGTAATGAGCACTTAATAAGTGCTTTGGGGAGTTTTTTGGGGGAAGGAAGTTAATAGATTGTTTTCTTTATTTTGCACTGTTCCATAAAATTATTTCCAATTTTTAAAAATCTCTCTCAATTTTATAATTTTTAAAGTTGCTGACGTTCCACTCCACTCATACATATGATATATATATATATATATATATATATATATATATATATATATAAAATATATGTATATTAGATAGATAAATAGATAGATAGACAGATAGATAGGAGAGAGACCTTTAGATCATTGACTTTTAGAACTTCAGAGAACCTCCAATCAAAATTCCCTCATTTGGCAGTGAAGAAACTTAGGGAAGTTTAGGGTTACTTGACTTGCACAATAAGTAAATTTCATTAGTAGTAAGTGACAGAGTGGATTTGAATACTGGTCCTTTGACTCCAAAGCCACAACCCTGCTTTAATTATTCAGGAACTTGTTATTCAATTTCTGGATTACCTAATAACCTCTTGATTTTTCTGTCTTTAATATGCTAGGCCATTTTTTTCCCTCAGTTTGAACCTCCAAAAAAATTAATGTGGTTACTTGTGGGTAATTCTAGAGAAAGTTTTGGTTGCTCAGAAAGATGTACCCAGTGTTTCTTATTTCTTTCCCTTCTCCTCCATCCTTCTTTTCCAAAACCACCACATACCCATCACAGAAATAATCTCACAATCCTACATACACATATGGATATGGATAACATAAACATGAATTGTATTTGAACATTCACACAGCTTCTTTTACTTCACTGTATAGTCTTCTGTGTTGGTTACTTATAGCTTGTTTCCTAATTAGAATGCAAACTCCATGAGGGAAAGAATTGGCTTTTTTGTTTTGTTTTTAGTGGGATGTGTGTGTGTGTGTGTGTGTGTGTGTGTGTGTGTGTGTGTGTGAAGTAGGGGTGTTGATTGTATCCTAAGATGCCTCTTACATAAATATAATCAGTGCTTGTCATTGATTTTCTGGGTCACCTTGGAAAATTCCCTTCCTCCAAACTGAGCTATTTACACTCAATGATCTGGGGCCCAGAGATACCAAGGACAATTGAGGTTAGCAAACTTGAGAACGCAAAGCCTAATAAAGTTTTCAGGATGGAACATGAAAAGGGGTCTGGGAGACTAATGATGCCATCAGTGCTATATGTTACTAAAATATTTATTCTCTTTTGCTCTCTCTTTTTCTTTAACGGTCTTGAGTCATGATATGGATTTCCCCTCTCATTTTGTTGGGTTTTGTGAGAATAGTCATAGAAAAACGATTACTTAGATGTCATCATAAAAATGTACCAACACTGACAAAATTTCTTCCATTGGAAACACATCAAAAGTGCTTTTTTATATGTACACATTGAATTGAAATAAGATCCTAGTTGTGTCTGTTAGCATGGGAATGTTTCTGAAAACTTTTCAAGAAGTCCTTCTCCAGGCTTTTTTAAAGGCCTCATGACTTTATTGTCGAATAACTTCCTTTCATTCTGTCAGCCTTTAAATGCTTTTAAAAGGATTTTCTGTTCACTGCCATGGAAATGCCGCTGTTAATGTTCAGTAATGTGGATTGGAGCATTTTGTATTTTTTGAGAGACCCTCACCTTCTGGAGGCAGCACAATGTCTGGGTCAACTATGTCAATGACATGCCGAAATGCAGTCAGCTTGCAGGAATATGAGTCAGAATGTATATTCTATCTTGGGGATCCTTGAGCTTATCCCCTTCTAAAAGCAAGCCAAAAGGCTTACCTACCTGTCCAAGCCAAAGATGCTTTTCTTTTCATTAAGTTCACAAAAGCTGTCCTTGCTGTCAACTCAGTGGCTTAGGTGAGAGTGTATGGGGGCCTTTCTGAGTTGAGCAGCAAGTTTAAGAGAGACCTTTTGACTCCTCTTGATCTGCTGAGACCTGTGATCCCCAGAGAGGTGAGCATTTAGTCTGAAGTGGGGGAGAAAAAGGTGTTGCCTGCTCAGGGAGCAGATGTTTATGAAGGAAGTGTGTCGTGCTGAATAAACAGTCTGCCGGCTTCCTCATCTCTGGGTAAATGTGCCATATTAAAACCACTCTACTAGGTGATGGCTGTTGAAAGGTCTGATGTAGCTTTTCTGATGAAGGCAAAGAGAAAGGTAGAAGTGCTAAAATTCAAAATAATTAAAAACCCCAATTCTTCCCTGAAGACTTCTTTCCTAATTCTCCTCCTTACCCCACTACCCCTCTCCAGATCAAATAATTGTAGGATCTACGTGGCATCAGAGCTGGTAATAGCCATAATTGTTTTTATGTAGCCCTTTAAAATAACTGAACTAATTACTTCAGTAACCACCAGCTATTTTGTAAATAGACCAATCACAAACTTACCCAATTAATGTATCGCTAAAAATCATCCTTCAGTGCTCCCCCTATCTCTCATTTGTGTGTTGTTTTCCCCAGTTGGAATATGAATTCTTTGATAACTGGAACAGTCTTTCTTTTTGTTTGTATTTTTATCCTTGACACTTAACATGGTATCTGGCATATGGTAAACACTTAATAAATGCTTATTTCCATCCTTCCTTTTCTCATTTCCATATATTCTTCTTCCTTCTCTCCTTCCTTTTCTCCTTCCTTTCCTCCTTCCCTCCCTCTCTCATTTCCTCCTTCCCCCTCTCTCTCCTTTTCTCCCTCCCTCCTTCACTCCCTCCCTCCCTTCTTTCCTTCCTTCCTTCCTTCCTTCCTTCCTCCCTCTCTCCCTCACATCCTTCCTTCCTTCTGTCTACTTACGCTTTCCTTCTTCCCTCCCTTTCTTCCTCCCTCCCTCTGCTTTCTACCTTCCTTTCTTCTTCCTCCTTTCCTCCTTCCTCCCTTCTTTCTTTTCTTCCATCCTTCTTTCTCTTAGATGAGGGGCTATATTTATTTGCTGTTGTATATGTAGAGTCCAGCAAACTTATTTGGTCCCACAATAATGGAGTCAATAACAAACCTGGCATTTTATTTGAAAGAAAATAGAAAATGAAACCAAATGTCCATGGAAACACTGGTGGAATATACTGTTCTCTGTTCTTTTTCTAAATTGGATCTGTATTTAACTAATGCTTTTACGGGACCAAGGGCTTGAAGAGCCTCCTCTTCCCTTCTCTCTCTCTCTCTCTCTCTCTCTCTCTCTCTCTCTCTCTCTCTCCCCCCCACCCCCCATTAAATAAACTCATTTAATTTACAGAGGGATCCAAGGAAAGGGAAGCCACATATCACAGAACAACTTTTAAAAGTGTCCTAATTCATTCCATATGTTTTTAAGACTAAGTTATATCCAGAAGAAACCATTAATTAAAATGTTCTGTGATGCTTTTGTTGGATCAATAATGTAGCTATTCTAAATGCCGCTCTGTGTAGTCCCTCCCCACAACTCCCATTCTTTTCTTTTGCTGGTGGTGAGAACATAACAGGAGTGCTTTGATTGATTGGTGGAGGCCCTGCTACATTTCAGATGGGGTATGAAAATTGCAGGAGCTCACTGCATGCCCTTGTTAAGGGCTATCCATCCACCCTCCCAGTGTGGTTCCAACTACCCTGTTGATTTCCCTCTGCCCTGAGCAGTCCCAGGGGATTGCTTTACTCCATATGTGTCTACCAACGCCTGGGGCACCTTATTTTAACAGGGGCTTTGTGATGTGATAGATATGTGTGAATAATACATGTCACAGATTCTAGAAGAATCCCATGTTAGAACTCTTACTAAAGACTACATTTCAAACCTCACACTGGGACACTTTGTTCAGGTTTAAATTTTGGATAATTTTAAGAATCTCTCTCCCACAGTAATTTTTTTAGATTACTAGAAACATGTGGAGTTAAATAATCTGAATTCAGATTTGAAGTCCAGCACTTACTACTTGGATGAGTTGGGGCAAATATTTAACTTCTTTGGGTCTCTTTTTCCTCATCTGTAAAATAAAGTGGTTGAACTGGATGACCGACCTCCAAGATTCCGTCTATCTTGAAATCTATAATCCTATGATACTATAATTATTACACCTTCTCTGTCTATAGTATTATATTATCCTATGCATATCTGCTGTAAAAGAGACATAAAATACATTGTCACTCTCCCTAGAATCTGATAATGTGAACATATTCTTTGGGTACTTTATATACTTAGATTTCAGTATGTTATCTTAATGGACCAGATGGATAAATGGAGACTAGATGATAGTACAGTTAGGTAGAGTTGGAATTGATTAAATGGCTGGACCCTAAAATAGTCTTTGATAGATCAATGTCATCCTGGAAGATCTCTAGCAAAGTGCCCAGAGATTTGGTTTTGCCTCTGTGTTGTTCAACATTTTTATCAATGACTTAAATAAAAGCATAGATGGCATGCTTATAAAATTTTCAGATGAAATGAAATTTTGAGAGATAGCTGATATGTTGAACAATCAAGTCAGAATATAAAAGTACTATAAAAAATAAATTGATTGCTCAAATCTAATAAGATGTAATTTAATAGTGACAAATCAAAATGCTATACTTAAGTCCAAAAAATCAACACCAGAATATAAGATGGGGAAGGTATGGATACATAAGTTTATGTGAAAAAAATCTAGAGTTTTAGTAAATGTATTTCTCATTCTCAGTATGAATCAATCAGTTAATAAAACATTTAAGGAGTGCCTATTCTTTGTCAAGTACTATGCTAAGTACTAGAGATACAAAGAAAGGCAAAAGATACACCCCCCCTAAAATAAAGATACACTATGCTAAGTACTAGAGATACAAAACATGGCAAAAGAGGCCCTGCCCTCAAGGAGCTAGTGACATGTAACTACAACATGTAAATAACTACACACAATCAAGCTATATACAGGAAAAATATAAAATAATCAAAGAAGCAAGGCAACAATACAATAGCACAACCCTTAAAAGTCAATGCAATCTTGGATTATAGCAATATAAACACCATTTTTAGGAATAGCTCCAGTTTTGCTGCTCTGGTGGGACTACATCTAGAGTATTGTGTTCCATGATGAGCTGGCATAGATCTGTACAAGAGCATCTAGGATGGGCAGAGAACTAGAAATCCAGTCATACAAAGATTGTTTGAAAGAATTGTAGATACTTAGTCAAGAGGTGGTGGGAAGAACAGTGAATTGCACCTGTCTTCAAGTATTTGAAGGGCCATTTTGTGCAAGATGTAATATTAGGTTTGTTTTATCCACCCCCAGAGGGCTTAACTAGTAGTAGTAGTCAGAAGTTGCGGAGACTCAAGAGGAAGAAAAATTTCCTTATATTTAGAACTTTCCCTATGTGAAATGCATAGGCTGCCTCATGAAGTAGTGAGTACCTTGACACTGAAGATATTCTCACTAGGCATACCGTAAGTCAAATGGTCCTTGAAAATCCTCTTCTAATTCTAAGATTCTATGACTAGATGATTTGGTTAGATAGTTGTGTAATTAAATGTTAGTCCCTTTGCCTTGTTTTCCCCCAGATCTGTCCCTGAAGGATCACATACTCCATCTTTTACTTCTTAACTTTTACTATAGGTTATGGTATTTGGGCTTTACTGGTACCCCCACTCCCCTTCCCAAACAGAGACAAAGCACTAGTTTCTAGTCCCAATTTTGCCAATAACTAGGTATTCAGGTAAATTATTTCATCATCCTGGGCTTCCATTCCTTCAGCTATTAGATCAAATAGAGAAGTTAGATCAATGGTCCCTTAAGTTCTAATCTAGCTCTAACGTGCTATGATTTTGACTATTGCTTACTAAGTCTTCCTTGCTCTTTACTTGAGCTCCTATGAGCCTTCTTATCTAATTACTTTGAAAATAATTTGTGCCATAACAAAAATACTTGTCAATTGAATCTCCTGGACTTTTGTTCCCTTTTTTCCCCTCTGTTATCTTATTCTTTGAAGCTGCCTGTTTTCTCACTGATGACAGTTGGGAATGTATCCAGAAAGAAAGAAAATCTTCTTGTGTGTGCCCTCAACGCCTGGAAAGTCAACAAACCACTTCATATTCTTTTCCCTGCCATGGCATTCAGACCAGGGAAAAATATGTTTCTGTAGTTGGCTGTCCTTGATTTTTGGTGGTATCATCTGTAAAGAAGAATTTCTCATAAGAGAAGTATGGTGTCTAGAAAAATGGAAGGCAATAAGCTTACTATTCCCTCTCCTGCCACAGCATGGAGACTAGTCTAGAGTAATCAGTCAATAAATGTTTGTGGATTAATTTGAATTAGACCTCAACTGGAACATAGTATTGACTTCTAGGTACCACATTTTAAGCAGGAAATTGTCAAGTTGAATTGCATTCAAAGGAGAGGCACCATGATAGTAAGGGGACTTGAAAGGATACCATATACGAGAACAAAAGATTTGGAGAAGACAGAATAGCTGTTTTCAGAGTAATTGAGGGACTGTTTTATATATATATATATATATATATATATATATATATATATATATATATATATATATAAATAAAATGTATGTATATATACACACATGCATATTTGTATGTATTTATATTTAATATTAGACTTATTCTACATATGTATGTATATGTGTACATATTATATATTACACATGTAGCCTATAGATAAATGGCTAGAGTAATTCTGTTTTGTTCTAGAAGAAAGAATTAGACACAATGTGGAAATTTTAATTTTATTCATATTTAAGGTTGCTAGAGATACAAACTTCCTAAAAGTTAAAGTTCTACAGAAATAGAATGGACTATGTAGGGAGATAGTAGGAATTCTTCCTCATTGAAAGTCTTCAAATAAAGTCCAAATGGCCATATGCTAAAAGTAACAGGGGCTTCTCTAGGGGGTATGGGATTCTTAACTTGGGGTTCACAGACTCCTTGGTTTCAGATTGGGATTATGTATGAACATGGGTGGGGGAAATGTATACTTTTATTTCAATATAATTAGTTTTCTTTGTAATCCTACATATTTTATGTATGTGAAAGTTTAAGGAGGACTCCAAGATGGAAAAAAAAAAATGTTTAAAAAAAAACTTTCTGAGCTAGATGATTTCTGAGTTCTTGAGTCCCCAAAATTTAGTGATTCTGATATATATTGGCATATGCTAGCTCAGATACATCCTCTTCCATGAAACCTTTCTTCATAGTGCTAATCCCAGTGGAAGTGATCACTCCTTCCTCAGATCTTTTATAGCAATTTGCCAGTACCTGTACATTCCAGTTTGTATAATAGCTGCTTTATTTCATCCTCCTGAATTGTAAGTTCCTTAAAGACAACTCCATTGCCTTATTCATTACTGGCTTCTAGCACATTGCCTTACTCAAAATAAGGCATATGATATATGTTTGTTGAATTGTATGTTATATTTTTCATACACAGTTAATTATATATAATTAATCACTAATTACAAGATTAATCCAATTCAGCTTCAAGGCTAAGTCCTCAAGCCCAAGCTAAAATATAAACTTCTACAGGGAACTTTTCCCAGCATCCTAATTCTAGTGATTTTTATCTTTACTTATTTCCAATTTTCCCTCCATATACTTGTCTGTACATATTCTCTGCTTATTCCTTCCCCCATTAGATTGTGAGCTCCTTGAGAGCAAGGATGGTATTTTACCTCTTTTGATATCCCCAGGGTTTACTTAGCACAGCACTGGGCACTTAATAAGCAGTCATTAAATATTTATTGACCACCTGACTGATTGAATAAATGAGCTGGAAATCCACAATTTGAAAAAAAATCTTTTAGTTGAATTGGTTGATAGGAATAGTTAGCCACTGAAATTTAAACAAAACAGTGCTATAGAGTCTGGCATAGGGTTCAACGAGTAGTTTACTAGGAGGTCTCTGATCAATTAATTTACCCTGTGGATGGTTTTTCATTCATTTTTGTTTAGAATAATCTTTATATAAGTGGTTTTATATAAATGGTCACTCATGTTTGGAATGCTCTCCCTCCTTACCTCCACCTTGAAGCATCTTGAGCTAACTTATTTTATTTATTTTTATTTTTATTTTTGCTGAGGCAATTGAGATCAAGTGATTTACCCAGGGGTCACACAGCCAGGAAGTGTTAAGTGTAGAGATCAGATTTGAACTCAGGTCCCCCTGACTTCAGGACTGGTGCTCTAGCTAACTTCTTTTAAAAGCACAGATAGGGCATCCTTCTCTACACAAGGCCTCTCCTTGATCTCTCTTCTCATCACAGTTGTTAGCACTCTCTCATTTCAAAATATTTTGCATTTCTTTCATATTCACTTATTGTTATGCATACTATATCTCCCATATCTCTATTTCCTATAGAATCTGACTTTATTGAGGGTAAAGACTACTATTTTTGTTATATCCATTGTGCCTAGCTTAGACCCTTGCAATTTGTGATTTTTTTTTTAAAAATGTTTTTTGGTTGTGGTTATTAAATTGCATGCAGAATTTCATACATAGGAGATGACTAATAAAAACTTGTTCATTGACTAAAAAATAGATTCCAATGCAAAAGAGTGATTCACATGGAATTTAGCCCTTGCTATTTGTAATTTTCTTTGTTGTCATTCATAATCATTATGGAAGATTAACTGGGTAAAAATCTATCTAGCATATATTGTTATTTTTCTGAGAAGAAATGGTAATAATGTTCCCGTTTCTCAGTCCTCCCTCAAAAAAAAAATGTGCATACTGTATGGTTCCATACAGTAAGAATAATAAATAGTAAATGTGGTTCAAGTTGAAAATGGCTTTTAAAATAATGGCCAACTCTAAAAATGAGGACTTTTCTATTCAAAATATGCCTGTCTTTGTGTTTTATAGGTATCTGGCCTTCTGAAGAGGTTCTGGCCTACTACTGCCTCAAGCACAATCAGATGTTCAGGTACCAAGCTGCACTTTAAAAGATACTTTGCAGGCCATTAGGTGTATTGTATCTGCATGCATGGTATAAAGATTTCCATGATTAAAGTCTTCAGATTAAATTGTAGAAAAAGTTCAAGGTGAAAACATGTAGCTCTTGACAAAGGAATCTGGACGGCCTTTGGCTACTAATATCGCACAGCAAGCTTTTTGCTACATGTCAAAGATTTTTGATTTCCACTCAAGGCATTTTATTTTACTTTGATTTTGGGAAAACAAAAGTGAAGCTCTAATCAATCAGTTCTGATTGTGAAGATTGGAAAAAATAGACATTGTTCAGCTTCTACTGAGGAACCACTAGAAGAATATTTAATAAATAACACTGTACTACTATTATTTTAAGATTCCTTTCCACCCCAGAATTTAAAGATATTTTATATAATTAACAATGTGTTTATAAAACATAAATGTTCATTATCAACTCATGCCATAGAAATGTTTTCATCTATGACTGTGCATATCAGATTGAACCAGTTGGTGGGATTTTAAAAATATCTCTTCCTTTCAGATTTCCTAAAGATTCCTGGTAGAGCTGGAGAATATAGTTTATTTATTTGTTTTAAATTTTCATTCCCATTTTCTCAAAGTCACCAAATATGTACTTACTCAGTAGTCAATTATGATTCCAAAAGAGCCATTAGGAATCAGGGTGCATTTTTCAAAATATATATTTATTAGCTGATTCAATAATATATATTTTTGAAACTCCTTAGGTCCGTACTTACTAACTAATCCATAATTACTTTGAACAACTAGATGGTGATTAAGTCCATTAAAAAAAAATTACATATAGATATATGAAAGTTCTTTCCCTCTATCCTCCCTCCTTTTCTTTTTTTTAGTCCTGCTTTTTCTTTCCACCCTAAGGCAAGAAATCCCCCCCAAATGTGAAGAAGAAATGATTCTGAGGGTTTGAATGTACCAAAGAAAAGCAGGGCAGTTGAGACTTGGGGCTGCAAATCTGCCCTGAAAGTCCAGCATTCGCTCCTCTCTCTGAGCATAAGCTTTTCTGTGGAACTCCAATCAGTGAGCATCCCATCCCGGGTGAGAATGTCACCCGTAGTGGAGATACTTAGGCACAAAGGGGAAGGTAAGTGCAGAGTGCCACGTCAGATTTCCAGTCTTAGCTTAAAACTGCCTTACTTTTGTGAGGCTGAGTCAAAGCTTGTAGCATTACTTTAGCCTTGGGTTGGATGGTTAAGCCATAATATGCTCCTCCTTGTTTAATCACTGTGTTGTGTTGGGGTCACTTGTGATGTAAGTGTTACTTACTAAATGCTCTTTGTATAATTGTTCTTTGTGGAGCTGTTTGCCTTTCCAAAATGATTATGTTTGCTTCAGAATTAAAAAAAAAAAAAACCCATACCAAAGTGCATTTATTTGTGTGGGTTGTGTGTGTACGCAGCTAGATATAGGTACACACACGTATATTCGCCATTTACTTGTCTAACTGTTTTTGAAGGAATGAATGTGGATTAACAGTGTTATCCTTTCCTGACAATTATCTTTCGCTACTCTAGCCAGTTTAGTTCTAAAAGACAGCGCCATTGACAAGGGAAAAAAAGGAACCTTCTCAGATTTTTCAGCTCAGCGGTGGTAATGTTGCAGTGAACACTAATGAGGGAACCCCCACTGATTTGCCTGCTTTGTGACTTTTCTATTTCATAATTATTTTTAAAACGCAAAACGACATGAGGTAGCCTAGTCGTGTCTCTACAACTTCCTGGTATTGCCGTTCTTACTGCAGATGGCAATTTGTTCTTGTAACATATATGTCTCTCTGGCCATTTTCATCTAATTTGTATAGGTTCTACCATTTCTTTTCTCTCTTTCAGGGACCTTGCTGTGTGTGAGCTAGGGGGTGGCTTGACATGCTTGGCTGGGCTCATGGTAGGTCTTTTCTCAATTCCAATCCCATTCAGAGGGAGGAACAAAAGAAAAAATGTTCCAGTGCCTCCAACTGCTGGGTCAGAGAACCGTCAACAGCATCAGCTGCGGTCAAGCTGCCGAGTCTTGAGAGACCTTCTAGATTGACTTGCTTTCGGATCATATTGATTTTATGGTTGCCTCGATGAGCAGAAACATTTTACCTCCGTGTAGTCAATATCTCTTGTTGTGACATTCCAGGCCACGCTCGGTCTTTCATTGCCATAGCTAAAGCATTTTTTTTTCAGATTATAGTCCCATTTGCTAAGATACAGGAATAGCCTGGCGAATCACAGTTGGAGCACCATGATATAGCTGCTAATGTTTTGCCTGCATTATTACACCAACAAACATGATCCAGAGCTCTCAGTAATTAGATTCTTTTGAATTAGATTGGCCATTCAGGAACGTCGTTCACCATTCTCTGGGTTCTGAGTCATGTATTCAGGAGATATTATGTAGCAGCACAGTGCATTAGACAAGTTTTTATGTCTCTACAAATAAAAGCATATTGTTACACTGATTGGCATTTGACAAACCTGTCGCTCTCATACAATGTGTCGAGGTTACAGCCCAATGTGTGAGCATGTCAAAGCTCACAAAAAAATTACCCTTACAAAGCCATCTGCCTGCAATGCAAAGTTATATGAAGGGCATCAGGCAGTCAGACAGAAGCCGAGTGAAAGGCAGAGTGACAGCCTCGTATGATGGCTCTGCTAGATAAACAGAAGCCCGCAAATGAAAGCCTCTCAGAATACCATCATCCGCTGTCACAATGCAATTACTGAACAGAATGATAGCAAGATAGAGGCTCCCGCAAATGGAATGATAAAAGTATTGACTGATTTGATTGAATGATTAAAATAATGCAGACATAAAATGAAAAAAGATTGAAGATTGTTACAGAGAAATAGGTGAGGAAGCATGATACTGAAGGCTTGTCACTCCTGTCTTCACTTCCACACAGACAAGCATATTTGCTCATTGTTTGCTGTGCTCCTTTTTTTTTTTTCAGGTTGCTATTTCTGCAGATGTCAAAGAAGTTCTGTTAACTGATGGGAATGAAAAGGCCATCAAAAGTATCCTTATTCAGATAGAAAACGGGGTTTGTTGTGCTCATTCCTTTTTCCTGGCTGAGGAACAATTGATAGAAAGAAAGACAGCATGGGGTATATATGTTTTTTTTTTTTTTAAAGAGTTTCCCCTCATAAGTAATTAAAAAAGTAGAAATATATAGAATTCAGTGAACAAAAGTACATTGTTTTCCAATTGAAATATTCTTCACATCACTTCTAATCAAAGACATACCTATTTATGGGCAGCAGAAAAAATATATAAAATTTGGTTGTTACTTTTCAGATATTCTTTCTATTTTTTTCAGTGGAATCCTTTGGAGAAAATTTTCCATTATAGGAAATTATTTATTCATTTAGTATTTATTACTCTGGGTGATACTAGAAAAAATTTGCTTCCAGTTTTCTTTCAGGTATTAATCTTTTATATTATTATGTGAGGTGTATGCTATAATATTGTCACTCCCCTATAATGCTGTTAGCATTATAATTGCCTTGAAGTTATCTACATCTTTCCACTTAAAATGGCTATCAGTTTTCCATTATTGCCTTTTATTTAGGATTACGAAAACCTATCTCCCTTTTTTCTAATAGGTTATTACAGTGCATACCCTATTATATTAGATTATACTTTACTAATATGTACACAGAGTTGGTGAAAACTGAACTGTACTTTAAGAAAGCAAGCATAATTTGTGCCCACTGCAGTCATGGAACTGGTTTGTTCAGGGAAGGTTAATGACCATTAGAAATCGAGAGGAAAAGTAGAAGATATGTTTGCTTTGGATTTCAGTTTGTGTAACATTTGCATCCCATAAAGGCAGACAGTTTATTTCATTCCTTAAGCCACTGAGAAGGGCTTTGATTTTTTTTTTTTTTTTCTGAATTGCATTTGAAATGCCCTTGTGTGTGCTTTGGATTTCCATTTTGGGAATTTGACTATCAATTATTATTTCTCTTTCCAAGGAATTTGCAGCAGCTCTGTCAGGCTACTCACACTGAAGAAGGGTGGTACAAGAACACCAACTAATATTGTTCAGTTCTACTTGTACACTTGGAAGAGCCCCACCTAGCTAATTGTTTGACAGAGTTAAAAAAAAAAAAATTCAAGGAGGAAAACATGACCAATCAAATCTCAATCTCTTTTCTTTAAAATGCAAGACATTTATCATAATCTGGAGGGACTAATTGAAAATTTTTACAGTTTTTTAAAGGATAAGCTGATGCTATTATAATCTAACTGAATTTTATACCATAGCATAGTTTTATTCCTTAACAGGTCAGAGGAAAAACAGGGATCAAGAAGGAATCAATATTCTCCTTTCGGCCGATTTGATGATCTGAGGAAAATTGGGGTAGGGAGGAGGTATTATTAGTCAAGAAGAGAGATATTTTAGCCACAGAAACTTTGAAGCCTCTGTAACAAATGCAGTTTGCAAAGTGGCAGCTACCTCTTTTTATAGGCTCACAAACCAATTTGAACTTTTACCAAACTGAGGAAATATCTCTAGTCAGAATGTAAATTCAAATATATTAAAAATACCCTTTCATTTAACTAAGCCCACAAAGCTTTCCCCAAAGGGTAAAAATGTTAATGTCATTTAATTAATACACCTATGCTTTATAGGCTCCATTTTGAAGCTACCATCCCAGGTCTTGAAATCATAAAGTAAATCTCAGATTCTGCATTCACTCTGCTGGCCTTTCAAAGAAATGATTGGTGCAGCCCCCTCCCAAGAAAATGGATTTTTAACATTTGGTCTTCAGAAGCTCAGCATTCAGAGCACTTTATTGTGCTGGGTTTTACAATGGGTTTAATATAGCGGGGGGCCGTAGGGCAAGAGGCAAAAAAAAAAAAAAAAAAAAAAAAAAAAAAAAAACTTTATAATGTAGATAAAGTGAGCCCTTTCAAGAGCATATGCCAAAATGGGTATTGTGTTTTATTTTACTGTCTTCCAGTCTCTCCTGATGTACTTATTTTTATCTTGTGGTTGTTCCCTATTAACATATCCTTTCCTACAAGACCTAAACCTAATTTTCTTTTTCTTAAATATTAAAAAAGCAGATATAAAACCATCAAAACTGGTGATGATTTCTTGCCAGCTTTTAATACTAATGTTATTTTACTAACAGAGTTTATGGTTAGCTGGCATTTATCATAATCTGTTTTAATGAATGAAATTAATATGAATGAAATACTGTTTTCTAGTCCTCTGCTCACCTTTTGTAGTATTCAATAATACTACAATTATTATGCATATTATTAATGTTCTATGACTGAAACTCTCCTTAAAATGACTATTTACACTTTCCCTATAAAATTTGGAAAGCTTAAATCATGTACCAGTTATACTATACCATCCAAAAATTACTTTCTACAAAAGTAAAAATGAATGTCAACAAAAAATGTGGAAACACTGCCAGGAGCCAGGAAATCTCTAAGCAAAGCTGCTAATTATTCTTAATGGGCAAGATGAGCACATTAAGAAACAAATGAATACATCAGTGAAATGTAATTGAAAATCAACCTGGCAAGAGTGCACTGCATCTGAGTATCTGCCTGTGTATTATTATCATCATTATAAAAATTATTTTTGTTGTTGTTGTTATCTCTGTTTAATGAGTGCAACTGGGTCTGATTTCTCTCTCTTAAGCTTATGAGGTCCAAGTTTTATCTTTATTTGAAACACCATTTGTGACATTTGTCTCCCCTCTTTTTTTCCTTTTTCATATCTGCCTTTTACATAGAAGACGATGAATGTCCGTTTAGTTTTTAATCTCTGTATTATAGCAGTTAATGAGACCCCCCTTTTTATTAGAATAAAAAAAATATTGCCAGCATTTCTCCTGTACATTGAGCCTCCAATTAAAAATGTTTATCTAGAAAAATATCCTCCCTAGTTCAGAACTCTATGATTCTTTAATATGCAGTCATACACACCTCAGGGCATTTAACTGGGGATTAAGGGTGTGTTTAAAAGCCAAATGTTTTCTGAAAGTGAGCAGGTCAATTTTTCCTGTTTTCCCCATACCTTTATTTTACATAGCTTGGCCATAGTCAATCATTCAATTGACAAGTATTTATTTATAAAACACTTACTATGTGCCAAGTATTGTGTTGGGAATACAAAGAAAGGCAAAAATATTTCCTGCCTTCAAGGACTTTATATTTTAATGGGGAAAAATATGAAATTAAATGGGTGCATATAGTGCACATAGAAGTAGGAGAACCTTAAGATGACAGATGAGAATTTTGAAGGAAACCAGGGAAACTAAGAGGTAGGGGTAAAGAAAGAAAACATTCCAGGCATGAATTCAGGGGTACAGAAATAGGAGATGGACCTATGAGGCATGGGCCAGCATAGTTGAATAGCAGAGTGCATGGAGAGGAAAGTCTAAGAAAACTAGGAACTTAGGAAGGGGCCAGTTTATAAAGGGATTAAAATGCTAATCAAAGGACTGTGTATTTGATCTTGGAGGTTGGAGGAAGCCACTGGAGTTTGCTGAGTAGGGAAATGATATGGTCAGGTCTACAATTTAGAAAAATCCCTTTGATGACTGAGTGGAGGACAAATTGAAATTGGAAAAGACTTGAGATGAAGAGACCAGTTAATTAGAAGGTGATTTTAGTAGTCTGTAAGAAATGATGAAGGTCTGAACTATGGTGATGGCTATATGAGTGAAGAGCAAGGGAGGTAAAAGAGAGATGTTGTAAAGATAGAAATGACAAGATTTGCTGATTGATTGGATATGTGGGATGAAATGAGTTATGACACTGAAGTTGCAAATCTGGGTGCCTGGGGGGGGGGGGAGGTGTTGATATCCTCACCATTAATAGGGATACTTAAAATAGGGAAGACTTGGGAGAAAAAAGAATGAGTTCTGATTTAAACATGTTAAGACATTTAAACATGTTAAATTTTATATGTCTAAAAGAAATCCAATTAAAATGTCCAGCAGGCTGTTGGTGATATGGGACTGCAGCTCAGGAGACCGAGGTTTCATCTGAATAGATAAGTGAACCATATCCAAAAGAATCCCAGAACTGCATAAACAGTATTTGAAATCTAGAAGGAACTCGATTTAATTTAGCAATGAATTCAACTAATATTGTTGTTACTATGTGCAAGGCATTGTGTTTGTTACTATAGCATCCATAACTGATTGGCCCTCAGGGAGCTTCCTTTCCATGGGAAAAAGGGGATACCACATCTACATAGATAACATTGGAATAAGGAAACCAATTAGACCAGTGATTTCATTGACAAAAGCAATTCCTAGATAAGGAAACTTCCTCCACCTATGAAAATCGTCACCTTCTCAGTAACTGATAATTATACCAAGTGACCTGGGACACTGAGAGATTAACTGACATTCCCAGAGTTACACAGGCAGTATTATGTCAGAGATAGGACTTGGAGCAGTATCCTGATGACTGATAAGGATGACACTGCTGCTGATGACTGTCTATGCCATCTTCTCAGTTTAGAACTTAATTCTCAATCTATTTATTCCCCCATCTTTGAATTTGCTATATAGTCCTCTATATCTTTGTCTTAGGTATACACTTTGGTACTCAAAGACCCTGTTAGTGGAACACAAGCTGTTAAATTTTTAAATAAGAGCTTCACCAAGTATCATGGATCATTGGTGATGAATTTTTGTTTGTTTGTTTTTGAGTTGTTTTTGGCCACCGCAGCTTGTTAAGTTCTCTGCTAAGGCATGAAGGAATTGAGATCTGAATAGGTCAGAGGAATGACCACATGATGAAATCCTGGCATCTCAAAATAAAGAGAAAATCAAGTACTCATTTCTAGTACTATATATTTAATAGGTGCTCAATAAATGTTTGTAATACCTCAGGTATCACTACATACACAAAATCTTGATCTATCCCAATTGTTAGCATTCTCTTTATTTCTGTCCCTCTCTCTGTTTCTCTCTGGGTGTCTCTGTGTCTCTGTGTCTCTCTATCTATCTCTCTCTGTCTCTTTGCCTCTATTATTTTTATGAACTTAATATGTATTTATTTTTATTTATTTCTGTGATACTAACATCTAGGTGGCTCAGTGACTAGAATGCCAGCCTTGGAATCAGGAAAACCTGAATTCAAATCCAGCCTCAAACATTTACTGGCTCTGTGATCTGGGACAAGCCACTTAACTTTTGTTTGTCTCAATTTCCTTAACTGTTAAAGAGGGATAATAGTAGCAGTTATCTCACAAGGTTGTTTAAGGATCAAATGAGATAACAATTGTAAAGTACTTAGGTACAGTTCAGGGGACATTGCAGGTGCTAGATAAGGGTTCTTCCCTTCTTCTCTCTATAAGTTCTTTGGGGAAAGGAGTTTTTATTTCTATCTTTATGTCCTTAGGATCTAGGGCACTGTTTTGAATGCAGTCAGCATCTAACCTATGTTTGTTGGATGAAATCCTTGGTAGCATATAAATGAGACAAATATAAGTTTTGTCTGGGAAATTGCTGGTGTTCCTCACTGTCCTGAATTTCAGGAATTAGAGGGCAATGAGTGTTTTTTTCCCCATAACTGATTGGGGGCCATTAAAAGTTTTTGAGAAAGAGTAACAGAAGAATACCTAGTATAATAATGCCTAGAATGACTAAATCCTCCATAATTGTGAAAATCAACCATGAAATGCTGACTCCAGTGCCTTGCATCACCTTGAGACTAGATATAACCAAATGGAATTATCCAAATAATAACAAATACCATAGTATGTGAAATAACATAATTCCTTGATATTACATAACTTGATTGATCTTGATCCAAACATTCATTAACTTGCATAACTTCTAGATAATGAATCATGGGGTCTATAAGAATAAGCCTATATTGTCCACACTTTATAAAGACATTACCTAAATTTAAATTCTAGTATCACTCACCTAACATTATTTAATTTAACAAAATACTACTAAATCTAAAAGATTAATGAATTTTTATAGATTTCTTGTTTTCACTAGAACTTCTGGTTTTTTGAGAACCTGGGACCATCATTTCTTTTTTCCATGATGTTACTGCCAATTAACATATTTGACTTTCCATTGAATGTGGTATAGATAAATCTGATATGACTTATACATTGTATTTTAGCAACAACAACAATCAATAAACATTTGTCGAATGAGTAACTGCCAGCTACCAGCTAATGAGTGACAATGATGAGTGCTCTGCAAAATGTAATAAGGTTTGCTAGAAAGAGCACTGAATTTGAGTATAAAGGACTATATTCTCATCCCAGTTTAGATAATACTATATATAATCTTATACAAGCCACAACCTCTCTTCACCTTCCTTTCCTCATCTGTATAATGAAGTTTGAACCAAATGAAATTTAACTAGCCCTGGTCATCACCTGAAAGAGTTAAAAACTCCAGGTGAAAAAATTATTCCATTAAATAAATCATTTGGTTAGGCAGTATTACAGCACAATTTATTCCTTGGCCATTCATTGTTTATTCAACTACATAACATAGCATATTTGTTCTAGTAAGGATATCAGAGGAGAATATATAGGCAAAAATACCTAAAGGTGAATGCCCATCAGTTGGAGAATAGCTGAATAATTTATGGTATATGAATGTTATGGGATATTATTATTCTATAAAAAATGATCAACAGCATTTCAGGGAGACCTAGAGAGACTTACACAAACTGATGCTAAGTGAAGTGAGCAGAACCAGGAGAACATTGTTCACAGCAACAGCAATTCTGATGGATGTGGATCTTTTCAACAGCAAAGTGATTCAGGCCAGTTCCGAAGGCCTCATGATGAAGAGAGCCATTTGCACCCAGAGAGTGGACTGTGGGGATTGAGTGTGGATCACAACATAGCATTGTCACTTTTTTGTTGTTGTTTGCTTGCATTTTGTTTTCTTTCTCATTTTTTTCCCTTTTGATATGATTTTTCTTGTGCAGAATGATAATTGTGGAAATATCTATAGAAGAATTACATGTTTAACATATATTGGATTGCTTGCTGTCTAGGGGAAGGGGTGGGGAGAAGAGAAAAAATTGGACCACAAGGTTTTGCAAGAGTGAATGTTGAAAATTATCTGTGCATATGTTTTGAAAATAAAAAGCTTTAATAAAAAAAATCTAAAAAGGAGCAGGGAAGTTCAAGCAACAGGAGAAGTATGCAGATCCATTTATTCAACAAACATTTATTAATGTGTATTTAGGGTTAGGGTTAGTGCATTGAAGCTAATGAACAACTACGAGAGATTTTCATCTTCATGTGTGACACATTTACCTGTCCTGCCAGAATTTCTGATATTATGTGCTGTCTTTTCATTTGGAGCAGTTTCTTCATCATTAGCTTCTTTTAGAATAAAGGAATTTTTAGATCTGGAACCTTAAAGGCCATAGAGTCCAACATTTTACCCTTCACTAGAATTCCTTCTACAAAAACAAAAGGCACGCGACCATTCTACCTCTTCTTAAGCATTTCTAGACATAAGAATCAGACCCTTCTGTGAAGAAGAACAATCTCTGTTGGACATTGCTTCTCCAAAGAGTTTTTTCTGGTAATAAGCTCCAAAATTGCTTCTCTGAAACTTTCCAATTGACTCTAATTCATAAAACCGAGCTACTTCTTCTTTCTGATATCAGCCTTTCAGTTATGTGAAACCCACCATTGTGTCCCCCTAAGTCCTCTTTATGCTAAACATCACTAATTTCTAGTTATTAATTACATTAGTAAACTATTAGGTTGCAGTTCAGCTGCTGTTCATTCTATCCCACCAATCTTCCTTGAGCCCTTCTATGGGCAATGGCATTTACTTGGCTTGGGAGACAGATTAAGAGGTAGTATTGAGATGTTGTTCTTGAAGAGCTTTTAATTTAATGAGGAAAGATATGTATACAAAAAATGTGATAAGGAAGGGGAACATATAGAAATTAGAGATGTAGGCAAAGAGCTAAACTATAACAAAGCATTTTCCTAATATTTTAATATAATTATTAGCATTTTATTAAAAGTATGGTCTTTTTTTTCCCTTAGATACATGATGTGAAGTTTATCACATTGACTGTGATTTTGTTAATTCAAAGAGAAAACTGTCATATTTCATTGAAAAAAATTATTTAATTCTCTAACAGAAGACAATGGAAAGATAGGCTGCATTTTTTTCTTTTTTTAAAAATATTATTTTATTTTTCCAAATACATGCAAAGATAGCTCTCAACATTAACCTTTGCAAAGCATTGTGTTCCAAATTTTTGTACCTTTCCTCCTCATTTTTCCTTTTATGATCTTTTTGGGATACAGATACAGTGGAGACACTGCTGGATCAAAGGGCATGCACAATTTGATAGCCCTTTGGGCATAACTCCAAATCGATCTCCAGAATGGTGGTTTGATTTCACAATTCCAGCAACAATGTATAAGTGCCCCAGTTTTCCCTGCATCCTCTCCAACATTAATTATTATCTTTTCCTGTCATCTTAGCCAATCTGAGAAATGTAAAGTAGTACCTCAGAGTTGTTTTAATTTGCATTTCTCTAATCAATAGTATTTTAGAACATTTTTCATATGACTACAAATGGCTTTAATTTCTTCATCTGAAAATTGTCTGTTCACATCTTCTCACCATTTATCAATTGGGGAATGGCTTAGGTTCTTACTAATTTTAATCAATTCTCTCTATATTTTAAAAATGAGGCCTTTTAGAAACATTGGCTGTAAAAAAAAAAAAAAAAAAAAAAAAAAAAAAAGTCTTCCTAGCTTTCTGCTTCCCTTCTTATCTTGGCTACATTGGTTTTGTTTGTGCAAAACCTTTTTAATTTAATGTGGTCAGAATTGTCCATTTTGCATTTCATAGTGTTCTCTAGTTCTTCTTTGGCCATAAATTCCTCCCTTCTTCTCAGATCTGAGAGGTAAACTATCCCTTGTTCCTCTAATTTGCTTATAGTATCCCTCTTTATGTCTCAATCATGAACTCTTTTTTTTTTTTTTAATGCCCAAAACTTTTTATTTTCAAAAATTAAACCAAAGAGGTAACTAGCAGTTCATATGAAAAAAAGACAGAAAATTCTATGTATCATTAAAGTCAGCATTAAACTGTAATGTCTGAAAAGAATAGTAAGGTTTTTCAGTTGCATTAATAGAAGCATGATTCCACTGCCTCCCCAGTTCAAGAGTGGGTTTTCCTGGAGGAAAGTCCAGTGATGCTGAGTTGTTGTTATCTGGCCTTTGCTTTCAGAGGACCAATAACCACACAGGGTAATGCTTTGACTTGTGCATGAATGGGATTTAATTAAGGCAGAAATTTCACAATGTCAGTGGCTTCACTCTCTCTTCCTGAGTCATCAAAGTTTGGTGACAAGACAAAAAGTCTTCTTAGCTTTCTGCTTCTCTTCTAATCTTGGTTACATTGATTTTGTTTGTGCAAAACCTTTTTAATTTAATGTAGTCAGAATTGTCCATTTTGTATTTCATAGCGTTCTCTAGCTCTTCTTTGGCCATAAATTCCTCCCTTCTTCTCAGATCTGGGATACAATGGATGACTTTGCATCTTTTTTTATAAAACTTTTTATTTTCAAAACATCTGCACAGATAATTTGACAACATTGACCCTTGCATAACTTTGTATTTCAGATTTTCTCCTCCTCTCCACCCCTTCCCCTAGATGGCAAGCAATTCAATATATGATAAATATGTTTAAAAATATATGTTAAATCCAGTGTGTATAAACATATTTATACAATTCTCTTGCTGCACAAGAGAAATCAGATCAAAATAAAAAACTAAATGAGTAAGAAAACAAAATGCAAGAGAATAACAACAAAAAGACTGAGAATGTTATGTTGTGATCCACATTCAGTTCCCATAGCTCTCTCTCTGGGTGTGGATGGCTCTCTTCATCACAAGATCATTGGAACTGGCATTAATCATCTCATTGTTAGAAAGAGTCATGTTCAACAGAATCGATCTTTATATAACATTGATGTTGTCATGTACAATGATCTCCTGGTTCTGCTCATTTCACTTAGCATCAGTTCATGTCTCCCCATGCTTTTCTAAAATTATCCTCCTGATCATTTCTTATAGAACAATAATATTCCATAACATTCATATATCATAATTTATTCAGCCATTCTCCATCTGATGGGCATCCACTCAGTTTCCAGTTTCTTGCCACTATGAATAGCATTGCCACAAACATTTTTGTACATGTGGGTCTCATGAATCCTTTTCAACCTTATCTTGGTTAGTTATTGTTAGATATGAATCAGATAGATATGAGTTAAATATGAGTTAGATGTTGGTCAATGCCATGTTTCTGAAAAGACTTCATTTAGCAGAAATATCCTCTACAGCATATTTTGCTAGCACAAATCTCATTGGTGAGACATAACCATGAACAAAAATATTCCAGTAAATAAGTTAAAAGAGATACTCAAAATAAGTTAGGGAATTCAACTTTTAAAAACTAAGTAAATGTGTACTAAGTATACTTGTGGATGACAGGTAGCCCATAGGCTGACAGGTAGGATGACAGGTAGGCATTGAAAATACAAGGGATATAAAATATAGCCTCTGGCCTCAAGGAGATTATAAGGTTGTAAAATATGTAGGGAGAAATGTCCTTATGGAAATTCTTTTATTGTGTAGGAGCAGGGATTCAGAATTGATGAAACAGTGATCCATCCCTTTTTACAATTCAACAATTAGCACACCAAAAAAAATAGCTCCCAGAATTAAACTATTAAATAGGTTCCAAAGCAGACTAATCATTTAACCTTCAGACTAAAGTAAATATGTTATAATCTCAGTTACATAATTTTATCTTCTTTGAAAATACCAACTCAAAAAAATACTGTATTGTGAAATTATTGCTATGTGATTATTAATAAGGAAAATGGAATTATATTTTAGTAAATTCAATAACCAAATATTAAAATATGTAATACTGTACATTAATATATTGAACATTAAATTATATAATAATGTATATGAATGTATCAAACATTAACTTGAGGGTCTAGAAATTCTGTCTTACATGAAATTTAATCTTAATAGATATTTTAAGTGACTTTATAGAAATTGATGTTGACGTTGCTATCATTATTTGGAAAAAGAAATGTGTCTTGAAAGAATCACCAGAGGCAAAATTAAAATTGGAATCCTATATTGTGGTCTTGTCTCTGTCAGGTGTCTTATTCAAGAGGAGCATCTAAAGATAGAATGCCTGTTTCCTTTTAGCCTTAAGCATATATTCTATAACCCTAGAATTCCACATTCCCTAGACAAGAGGGATCAGAAGTGATTGTGCGATATGCAATTAATTGAAAATCACTTTAAGCCCTCAGCCTAACCCACAATATAGTACAAAGAGACCTGGATTTGGAGTCGAGGACTTGCATTCAAATCCTGATTCTGCTAATTATTAATTCTGTGTCCTTGTCAAAATTTCTGTGGCTTTAGTTTCCTTATCTGTTCAATGAAAAGTTTAAATTTAATTATCTCTCAAGTTCCTTACTACTCAATATCATATAGTTCTATGAATTCTTCAAAAGCCTGGGCTCATGTTTAGTGGACAATATTTGGCCTCTGATGTTATACATTATTCCCAATATGTTAACTATGTTTATCATTTGAACTGAGATAGTTTTATGATGACTAACATACTGTATAACAAATGAGATAATGTATATAAATATATATACATGTATATACATTATTTTGCATTCCTTTAAATGCTATGTAAATATGAACAATTAGCAGATTCAGGATCCAAAATTATCTGGACTACATAAGCTGCTGGTCCAAATCTAATAAAATGAAATTTAATAGAGACAAATGTGAAATCTCCTACATGTAATCAAAAACATGAACCTTATAAACATGTGATGGGACAGGCAGAACTAGATACACTATGAATTATTTGAGATGGAGTTCAGTTTCTTCATTTAGAAACTGGCAATAATCACAGCCCCTGCATCCAAGAATTGTTGTTAAGATGTAAGAATTACATAGCAATTGTAAAATGCTTAGCAGAGTGTCCTGGTACATAGGAATTGTTATGTTAATGTCAGCTATTATTATTGTTGTCGTGGTGGTAGTTGTCAATATTAGTATTTTTATTATTTTTGGACTACAGAGCATTCAAAATTAACTAATATATATATATATATTATATGTTATTGCAATGTAGACCAAAAAACCTCATGACCTTAAAATATAGAAATAAGAGATAGAGGCAAAATGTGTGATTATTGACTATACGAAGAATTTTCTTAATATTTTTAATATTATTGTTAGTATTTTACCAGAAAGTGATCTTTTTCTTCTTTAGGTGCATGATGTTAGGTCTTTTACATTGTGATTTTATTACATCAAGGAGAGACTAAAAAAATATAAATATAAATATATGTATATACACTTGTGTATGTGCCCTGAGAGGCATAAAGTACAGCATTAGAGAGAATTGATAGTCTCTCTGTTCTAGCCTGGTCCTGTTGACAATATTGTGTTCTATTCCAGATACTGCATTATAGAAAGGATGTTGATTCCATTGATGAGCTGTAGACTATTCAGAGAAGGCAGTGGTAAAAGGGCCTCAAGTTTATGCCATCTGAGTGAATTTAAGGAAATGGGCATGTTAAGCTTGGAGGAGAGAAGCCTTAGGAAGAATCTGTTGTCTCTCTTTAAGTTTGAAAGAGTGCAATGTGGAAGAAGTATCAAACTTGCCTGGTTTAACCCTAGGAGACAGAATTAGTAGAAAAGGTAGAAGTCTCAAATGCAGGCTGGATGTTAAGGGGAGAATCCTAACTACACCTATTGAGTGGCTACAGAAGGTTAGTGGGCTCCAGAAAAAGGTAGATGGCCCTATGTTGCTTTTCTTATAGAGGTGATTTTTGTTTTAATATGTGATGAGCTTGACAAAATGACCCGTCAGGTCCTTTCTGACTGAGATTCTGTGATTTTGTGGCCATCTTAATCAATTTCTTTTATAACTTAAGGAGAATAAGACCCCATTATTGATATTGTCACATTAAGAGCTACCTCAAAATCTGTGCTAATTTATCTAAATAGGGCAGGAGTGAGAAAAAGATTGTGTCCATGCAAGCAATGTTTTAAAAGAATTGTGCCATTTTTTTTTTGAAACTAGCATTCACTTGAAATAAAATACTCTTAAACCACAAAAGATATTCCCTCTAATTCCAAAAATAGCATAGCCTAAACATTGGGATGAAAAATTTTATTTAAAAATTTTTGCTTTTATGATGTATGTTCATATACTTGCTGTAGCTTGAACTCCTGGAGTGTTGAATTTATACATTGTATAAAAATATATAGTGTTAAGATGTTTACTAAAAAAATATTAATAGATTTTTGAGTTATATAATTTAACTTCACTGTGACTATTTGTAAGAAGTATTACCCTCTCTAACAAAATAATATGTTTTGCTTGCTAGATTAGTCACGCACTCATACGGCTCTACAGGTGTATGCTGCACATTGTAACATGCTGTTGAATTCCATGGAAACACCAAGTAGGGTGTGGTCTGAATATGGGGGAGGTTGATCAGGAACAGTTATCAGTTGACTCTTTAGTAATTTGCTTTTTCGAAAAATAAAGATGTCATCTGTCCCTTTTTGCAAGACATTTAATTTAGAAGATTTTCTTGAAATTACTTTATTCCCGAAATAGACAGAACTGTAGGCCAATTGTGTCATTTCAGTTAATCAAAACAAGTAGTCAAATTAGTCTCTTTTATTTTTTTTTTAATGAATGTAATTTAACAGTATTTAATTTGCATACAGAAAAGTTCACCCTGGAAAAAAAAATCTGCATTATAGCACTTTTGTAAACCTCAACAAAGCCCTTCATTAGGAGACCTAATTACTTTTCTCTACCTACTCCTGAGGAGAAAAGCTATCACAGTACCTGCTCATTCATTCAGACAAGAAAGTGTGCATGGTGGTTCAAGCAGAGACATGGGTGTGAGATTCCCATGGCTCTCCTCTCGCTGGGCAATTGTAACAAAGTTAGAGCAGTTCAGATAATCTGAGTTCTCTTCATTGCCCTGCCTCTCTGGGCATTTAGGGAATATCACTTGGGCCCTTTTTTTTAATTTTATTTCCTTAATTTACATTATTTTGGGTCTGTGATATCCTTCACTGGATTCCTAACTTTCTCTAACATAATGGTCTAATGATATAATATTATCCTAAGTCTAGACTAACTAAGAATAGAGAGACTTATTACTGAAAAGCTGGCCAAGTGATTCATTTTTTTTTAATTGTAACAACTCTAAGGGGTGAAGAGGTTGCAGTCAATGTTGGTGAAGGTAGCACACATTGAAATCATACCTCCTTTGAAGTAAAAAAAAAAAAAAGAAATAAAGGTGATCAATGTTCTACAGATTATTCTTAACTGTGTCCTGTAGATGTGAACGACATCATCAAAAGGAACCAGAAGGAAGGTGTATTTAAGACTCAAGCAATATCAAGCTGGTAAGATATTTTTTCATAGTGAAAATATTTTGGTGTGTGTTTTGATTGCTTTAGTGTTTTGGATCATTGAATGGAACTGAGATGGGAACTATTTGGGGTCCAAAATTAGACAAGTGATAGGAAATTCAGTTGAGTGGTTTTTTAAATGAATGAACTACTTCATGATGTTTAAGAAGACAAAATGGAATTTTTTAATGATTTGGTATTCATTCTTGACAAGCATCCTCTGATATATGTTTGCATTATACACACATGCATGTGTATATACTCACATATATTTACACACACATACATGAGTATTCATATATACACATATAAATATATTTAGGGAGAGAGATCTTTGTACATTATTTGTGTGAATCATCACAATTATGGAGTGAAAGATAGACTAGCTTTATATAAAATATTTGTTTATACATTTTACCCTAGGTAGCCATTATTTTCAACAGTTGCTGTTCATTTGCCCACACATGATTCTTCAATCATTTGATATTTTGAGTTTCCTCTATGCCCAGGATGCTTTTCTTTCTTCAATAGAAAATGGATGAGCAGCCAACAGTGCTTAAAAGCTGAAGTGATTGGCAATATCAGACTGATGAGAAGTAGCAATGACTCTTACTCATAAGTGGGTAAATATAGTCTGTGGCTTTAAAAATGTCTCCTCTGTTACGATACTTAAGAGTAAGTTGACTGGAATGTGCAGTATTTCTCATTATACTATATAAGATTGAAAAAGACCAATAAAATATCCATGTGGCCTTAAACTTTGGACTAGAGAAAAAAGGGAAAGTCAGCCCTTAGCTATATACTCCCTTCATTTATGGGACAGTGCTGATTACAGAATGGAGATTATCATGCACTTTTTTTTTTTTTTGTACGGGACTTCATCTTTTGTCATGATTTCAAACCTGGTCTTTTAGTTATCAATCAAAAGCACATTTTCTACACTGTCCTCATTTACATTTATCTAATGCTTAAGGTCATTTGTGACCATTTGAGTGAATTTCAGCATATGGAATCAGTGAATAATAGATTTCAGCTCCATGCTGTGAAGAAAGATTGTGTTTTTACAAGGCATAATGTTGTTTACTGGGTGTTAATAATCACTAATTAATAAACATATCTAGACTTTTTAAAATGTTGCATTTTAAGGGATAAAAATGTCAAGTGTTTAACTTGGTGAGAGCAAGAACATTTTCTGCATAAAATAATTAAATCGCATAAAGAAATGGAATGTGGTGACTCAACCCAAAACACATCAGAAATCTTCAAAATATGAACTTTTCTATTCTTGAGCATGCCATCTCTGAAGACACACTTCTGAAATAGAAGATGGTATAAACCTATGTACATATATTGTGCTTCCTAGGGCCCTCCACAATGATGACTTTCCTTCCCTTTCCCATATTAATCATGGTCAGTTTCTTTTCTCTTAACCTCTGAAAGCATTTTGTCCAGACTCTCCTAAGGCACTTACCCAGAAAATAAATGGATGAATCAGACCTTCGAGTGCCCTGATCTTATATTAAGACAGACGATACTTGACTATTTAACTTTCAAGAAGCTAAGAGAAAGCTGCCTACTGTTGCTGTAATGTCTGCCCTACCATCATAACCACTGCTTTCTCATCCATATCCAGGATGATAAGATGAAAGCATTAGCTTTATGAGAGGAATGAAAGGAAATATTTTACAAAAGAGCTAAGATATAGTATGTTCTTTTTTAGTGCCTCAACCCATCTGCAGAATTCCTCCTCCAAATTGGAGGTGTGAAATAACAGCAGCTACAAATTACTAAGAGGTATTTACCTTTGCTACAAAGCCCACATGTGAGCCAAATATTTCTGCTATTAAAAAGTACTTCAAAAATTGTCATGGGAGGTTTGTGATGGCAAAATGTCTCCTTTAACTCCACCCATGAAGAAGAGAAGTACAAAAGGAAAGGAAAGTTTCAATGCCAGAAATATAAGCATAAGAAGTACTACTATTTCTACAATAGAATGAATGAATTTCCTCATTTTTGTTCACAAAATACTCATTAAATAGGGAAAGATTCCCTATTTAACTATTAACTATTAACATGTCTCACAATTTCCCACATTTTCCATATTATAATAGCAGGTCTCTTTTCTAAAGTAACTTTCTTGCCTTTCACTAAAAACTTTATAGCTTCTTCTCCCGTTTTAATACCATGTCATCTTCCAATGTGTATCTATAATCTTAAACATGAAAGCTGTTGATCAGATGTGTTCATTTATTCACTCAGCTATTATTTATAACATACCTACTATGTACAAGGTATTTCTCTTTAAGGAAATAATAAGCAAGAAGCTATTGAAAATAATTGCCAGATGAAGGAAGTAACTTATACAGGAATAGCTAACCATTTATAGAGTAGAATGTCAGTACTCAGACTATCTTAATTGTAGGATTTGCCTTAAAATGTCTCCTAGAGTTTGAATGCTTCTTAAGGAACCCCCAGTTTCTGGCATTGTATATCACCAGGTCTTTCCAGGTGATAATCTTTTGCTAGATAACACTAATTATCTGCTACTTTTTTCTTCTTTCATCAAATTCATCTATCCCAATTCCTATTTAAATAGGAACTACCTTAAGACAATTCCTTTTTAAATTTCATATTTAAAGTAGTATTTAAGAAATAAGGAGATTTTTTTTTATGAAACTTGTACATGAAATGTAAGAAAAGTAACATTGGTGATATGAGATGAACCATTCCAAACTTACAAATGAATATGGTGTCCATTGCCACTTTCTAGCAACTTGAAATTTCTCTTTAGTCTCCAATATCAATTTCTCTAGATTATGTCATTTTCTTATAATAAAGAGTTAGTTTTCAGTAGTGCTTAAATGAGCATGTTGTGAAATGATTGGAAAATATATAATCAAACAAAGTTGATCATGTAGGATTCAGGAGCTGACTTAGAAGGCCCAATAGCCTTTGACTCACCCTGTTTATTTTACCTTATTTCCTTGGCAACAGTCATAGTATTGTTATTGTTGTATAGTTTAATCTAGATTTTAGTGAAACAGTTGAAAAAATTCTCTCTTTCAATAGCTATAGACAAAATGATCAGTGAGGTAGATTCAGAATTATATGACCAGATCCAAGGAGCAGTAGTCATTGATAGATTTATGTCAGATTAAAACACAAGAATCTACATTTGGCCTTATCTTATTTAAAATCTTTGCCAGTTATTGGCTAAAAGATGACATAATTATCAAGTGAGATGAGACAGCTGGCATGTTGGATGATATAGAGTAAATGTCCAAAAAATATCTCAACTGATCAAAATGATGAGCTGATTCTAATAACCTTAAATTAGTAAGAAGTATAATTCTTGTACTTGAATTTTTTAAAAAAATGTAAATTTATAAGATGGGCAATAAATGGCAAAACGGCAAAAAGATCTAGAAATTTACAGTAGACTGCAGGCTCAGTAGAAATCATAAGTGTGCTATGGAAGCCCAAAATGCTCTTATATTGAATTATTAGAGGCTTAATATTAAAGAAGCCTTGAGATTCTGTAAATTGATTTTATATCACAGATTATATCTTCATACAGATATATTTGACTAAGATGTATAGATAATTACATTGTGTCTTTGTTGATGATTAAAAAGCATTTAACCATAAAAGATCAAAGTGGGAAATCAATTAAATAAAGATACCTAAGGGCATTTAAGGAGACAGAAGTCAACAAACAATATTAAGAAGAAAAACAAAAGGAGAGAAAGAGAAAATATCTGCAAGGATTTAAAAAAAATAACAACTGTTTTGTCCATCAAAGACAATAGAAACATCAGTCAGACCAAATGTTTAATAATGAGCTCAATAGGGAAAAAATATACATAGAACACACTTTTATGTTTAATCAGGATTCTTAACATTTTCCTTATCAATATTACTTTCTTAAATCTAATCTAATCAACAGAATAATAATCAAGTCATGATTTGTAGCATTTGCAAATTTCTGAAGTATAAATGCTCACATTAAAAATTTAGCCATCAGCTCTTGTGAGCCAATTGGAGTGGTCTCCATCCCCTGCATCATGATATAGAAGAGATCTATGCTAAAGGAAGCACATTTGCTAGAAAATTGAGAGATCAATTCCTTAAGTATTTAAAGGAGGGGGAGATATTAAAGATTTGAGGGGGGAAAAAAAACATCACAACCTTATCC
The DNA here is from genome assembly GCF_902635505.1 of Sarcophilus harrisii. NCBI lineage: Eukaryota > Metazoa > Chordata > Mammalia > Dasyuromorphia > Dasyuridae > Sarcophilus > Sarcophilus harrisii. Next base: position 84,531,325 of record NC_045427.1, read on the forward strand.
ATGCTGAAAAAGGCAACTTGACAGAACATCAACAATTACCAACTTACAGATCTACTCTTCTATCTAAACAATATTTGGATGAAATTCCTATACAAGTGAATTGAGGGCATTTTCAATAAAGATATTAGTAAAGAGCAGGCAAGCTTTTGCAAACAACATTCTGCAGTGAGCCTTGTCACCATTTTATAACTGATGGGAAATCTAGAAATTATAGAATTATATTGTGTGTATTTATTGATTATGAGAAAGCATTCAGTTCAATAAAGCAAAACACTGCCTTAAAATCTCTCTTCTAACAAAGTGTCTCCCATCCAGATTTCAGAATTATTCAAGATTCTTTGAAAAATATAACAACATAAGATCTGTATTGAATGAACCTTAGATAATAAGTATCAGAAAAGACAAAACAGGGAGATTTGTAGTTACTAAAAGTGTTTGCTACTGTGATGATTCATGATAGAGTCCAAGTTGAAGTTCAACCCTGAGAATGGTTGCATGAGCGGGTTGCTAATAGCACTGTTCTAGTTGCTTTAAGAACATTGCAAAGCCTCCTGGAAGATATCTCTAACCACTTAAAAGAATTTGCTCTGATCAATCTACCTAGTGAAGACCAAATGGATGAAGAATGCCTATTGCCTAGATTGTTGCATGCAATTGAATGGACAGTCCAAAGAGCTTGGCCATCAATATTTATATCTGGGCAAATAATATAAATGAATAATTAGTTGGGCTCAGGAATAAAAAGGAAGAGAGCAGGTTGGATTGTCTTCAAGAAAGTGCAGAGTTTCTCTAAGGACACCAAACTTCCTCTGGAAATAAAAGACTATGTTTTTTTTTTTTTTTAATATATTGTTTTTTCCCCAATTCTATTTTAAAGTTTTTTTTAAAAACATTTTGAACAAAGTTTTGAGTTCTAAATTCTATCCTTTCCTCTCTCTCCACCCCCTCAACACAATAAGGTATCAGATATAAGATATATATGTGTGTGTGTGTGTGTGTGTATTTGTGTGTGTGTATGTATATGTATATATATATTTTTTAATGCCAATATTCTAATCATGTTGTATATCTAAAAGAAGGGGACACTAGAGTCCTCAAAGAGCTGAAAATGAATATCATCCAGGGGAAATGAGAAGATGTATGGTGAATATGACCAAGCTGCAATTACATAATTAATGAAGAACTTCAAAAAATGGTCAAGTCAATAAGCATTTATTAAGGGTCTTCTGAGTATTGGGCACTCTGCTAAATGACACAAAAATAAGGGAGAAGACAGTCTCTATCCAAATAAATCTTCAAGGTCCAGTTTAGGAATTAGCTTCTCTATGAAGCTTTCTGTGATTACCACAGTCTTCACTTATTTTTCCTTTTTCTAAAATTCAGAACATGTGGAGCCTGTATTACAGTTTTAAATTTACTCTTTATCTTGATGTTATTTGTGTGTATATTTAATTAAAACACAAATTCCTTCAAGCCAAGAAGGTTTTTTATTTGTTTGTTTTATTTGTATTCTTCAGCCCAGTGTTTTGTTCATAGTAGGCACTTAAAAATATTTATTGAATTATGTTGTTTCTCCAACTAGATTCTGAGCTATCAAAAGTGGGACCTGTGTTTTCTTTATTTTCTCCACAACGGGTACAGTTTGTCTCTTGAGTTTAAAGTTTTTGCGATTTATATCAGGATTCATTTGGAAGTTGCAATTCCACTAAGGCTTGTAGGATCCAAATAGCCTTTAAGAATGGTAGAGACAAATCAGGCTTTCAGAAGACTCAAACAATTGCATTATATTAGATAAGAGACTGCATTTCAAGATGAGCTTCTCTTCAGCCATGTACTTATGCACTGCCTCTAGACACACTAGTGATGGGACTTGCTGGTCATTTTTCCTTTGACCAGTTGGAATGAGGAAAGGATTTGCAGCCAATAATGATAAGGGAACTGATGACTCTCTTTGGAGGAATTCATATAAACATATATATAATATACACATATGTATGTATGTATATAATGAACCCATGTTAATATTACCAATTGTGGTTCATTGTTTTAAAATCTAGATGTGAACTATATTGTGTGAATTTTAAGGAACTCTGAGTATTAAACAATTCCTCTTCTTTCAGTTGCTATCTTCAATGTGAGATACATAATTACTGCGTGTACTTTCTGCATTAATGTAATATTGTTCAAATGCTGAATATGCTTGCTAGGCGGTCCCCTGCCAGTGTCTCCCATGTCATACAATCAGTTCCAAAGTTCTTAAGTGAGACCTTTGTCTCTATATCACTTTTTCTGACCACCATTTGAACACTTGCCCTGTGTGGGTTTTTCATAAAATAGTCTTTTGGGCAAGAATGCTTGTCATTTAAATAACATAGCCAGCCCGTCCAAGTTGTGCTCTCTGCAGTAGAAACTGGATGCTTGGCAGTTTAGTTCAAGAAAGGACCTTGGTGTCTGTATCTTACCCGGAATCTTCCCAAAACAATTTAAATGGAAGCGATTCCATTTCCTAGCATGGTGCTGGTACACTGTCCAGGTTTCTCAGGTGTACAATAATAAAGTCATCACAGCGGCTCTGTGGACCTTCAGTTTTGTGGTCAGTCTAATACCTCTCCTCTCCCACATTTTCCTTCAGAGTCTCCCAAACACTGAGTGAGCTCTGGCAATGTGTGTGTCAGTATCATTATCAATGTGAACATCCCTGGAAAGTAGACTTCCAGGGTAAGAGAACTTATCCACAGCAATCAAAACTTCTCCATTTTCTGCAACCAGTGGTTCTGTGAATGATGGTGTGTGCTGGCTATGTTTTCTTGGTGTTAATCATTAGGCCAAAATTAGCACAAGCAGCAGATAATCAAATTGGAACAGGATACACGGTTTTCTGGAGTGGGCCTTGAAGCTATAGTAGGTTTTACAATCGAAACTACTGTAGTCAACAAGCTTGGTGGATTGGGCTAGATGACATGTAAAGTCCTTTAGTGATAAAGATGGTGAATGAACTGCAATTTCATTGGCATAAGAAACTCCAGGTCAACACCCTCACTTCAGTTTATAGAGTAAGACATTAGCCTAGTGCAATTAGAGTTGAGGTGACTTGCCAGCTCTCCTTTATGGTTCCTTTCACCTGTAGCGAACAGAAGGATCTTTTCCTCAAAAACTCAGTTAGAGTGGGTCTGTTGACATGCTGATCCTGAGTTCCTAGTGTGCTTCTTCTAGTGCAGGTTTCATATTCATCCAGAATAGGGCAGAAACTGTAATAGACAGCCAAGGATGAGCCTGGTAAAATCAGCAAACAATTGTCTTGGATTGTGAAGAAAGTCCTACATTTGGGCATTTGGACAGCAAAGAAACTTCTTCTAATGCACTGATGAATTACTTCCAAAGAAGTTTCTTACTATGTGGCACAGCCCACTGAAAACAAAAATAGAAATTCATGACTTGTAGTTGAACTACCTTGGAGAGAATTCACCTTAAACTTCCATCACCTTTTCTTAATGTTCAGGTTTTCACTATTGGTAGGAAATTTAAAAATTGCCAGCCCACCAGGCATTGTATACAAATGTACCTTAAATGTAAAGAATGAAAACGTTTGTAAATTCCCTGATTTAATATCCAAATAGTACATGGCTACAATTTACAATCCATTAGTTCTGATTTTTGTTATTACTTTGTTTTGGTACTGTGTAAGTTAATCAGCTGTCATGATCATAGAATCAAAGAAATCTGAGATGGAAAATATAATTAGTAAAATAATTAGTACCTTTCATTCAAAGATCTCAAAATTCTTTACCAGTTCTCCTTACACAGTGTGGAGTGTGTAGGTCACTAAGATGAGGTGGTCCAAATGTCAGGTGACATTTGAATTTCACTTTTGAACTCCAAATCACTTTTCCTTTATAGTTTCATGACAGTTGTCAAAGTCACAAGGGGTCAAAGGGTAGAGTTAGTCTCAAGGTCGAGCCAGGAACATACAATTGATAAACTAGATTACTCTCTGGGAGTTTTTCATTAAACTCACTAGCACTTAATTGATTTAAAAGGCCCAGCCTTCTATCCATTAAAACCAATTCTGCCTACTTATTCTGTTTATTTTACAGCCACCATAAACCTCCAGAAAAGGAAAGCAAATTATACACAGTCAATTAATTGTATATATGTAGTTTATCTAAATTGCAATTATCTATAGTGAATTTCTCCTTCTGGCCTGGCCCTTCTTCATCTTCCCTGCATCTCCTCCCCACCCAGATAGCCTACAGTTTATAAATTAATTTTAATATCAACCTAAATAAATGAGAAAGGTAAATCTGTTGGTAGAAAATCAGATATGTAATTTTTGTTATCCTGTCTTAGATAACCTCTGCTACTGTTTCGCTTCATTCATTTGTATAATCAAGACTTGAAAAATGAGCTCTTGCTAAAAATGAGCTATAAGAATTTGGGTTCCTTCTATATTTTTGTTCCCATTTTACAGATAAACTGAATTAAATCCTGGGAAAGACTGTCATTTTTCCTATAATGACCAAGGAATTTGTGGTTAAAGCATGAATTAAAATCAGCATGTCCTATTATACTAGCATGTTAAAAAAACTTCTCTTTCTTTAGCAATGAACATTCTTAATATTTTATTAATCCTTTATCAAGCCTCATAATACCACAGGCTATAAACTACTTATTATGGTATCAAAATGTATTCAGGAAACTCCCAAAAATTATTCTCACAGTGTCTCCCTGCTGGGATAGTGGCACACAACTGTAGTTCCAACTATTTGTGTGTGTGTATATATACACATATACACATACACAATCTTAGCAGCATTTATGTGCCAGATGTTGTATGAGATATTAGGAATACAAATACTACCTGTTCTTGGGGAGCTTATATTCTCTCAAAAAGAGAATGTGCATCAATAAAATACAAACAGAATAAGAACAAGGTACTTTAGCGGGGGAAGGACACGAGCAGTTGGGGGATAGAAGGAATCAGGAAACAGTTCATGTAGAATGTGTACCTTGAGCTAAATTTTGAAGGAAGCAAAGAATTCATAAAGCAGAATGAAAAGGTGACACATTCTAGGGGAAGGGAATGAACATGCAAAGGCATGAAAGTGGGCAGTGGAGAGCTTTAGTGTATTAATAGATTGATTAGAATTTAAGTTGCAGGCAAGGGAGTAATGGATAATGAGGTTGGAAAAGTTGGATGGGACCAAGTAAATGGAAGAACTCATAGTTAATACTAGAAGTAACAGGAAGCCACTGGAACTTATGGAATAGGAGAATGACATGGTCAGATCTGCATTTAAAAAATCATTTCTGCAGATGTTTGAAAGATGGAGTGGGGTGGGGAGAAAGTTGAGGCAAAGAGACTGGGAGATATCCTAGGCAAGAGGTGATGAACCAAGGTAGTGGTCTTATGAGTGGTAAGAAGGGGATGTGCAAGAGATATTGTGGAGGTAGAAGTGAAAGATTTACCTTCAGGACCTTCAGTCCCAGGTATCCTGAAATCCAAGCCCATCAGGAACCTGGCCTTCCTCTTTACCTCTGGGAGTATTTCTACTCCCTTTATAAACACACACACACACATACCTGGCTGCACCAACACGCCTATCCATTCCCTTACCCATTTCTCTACCATTCAGATCAGAGAAGGAATAGCAGACCAGAGTTGATTCAAACCTCTGTTAGAAGATATGTAGGAACCCACTTCTGTATCACCCATTTCCTCCTTGCATCCCCTGTCCAGCACAATCAGTCAAGAGTGACCAAGACCCTATATCTTTGACCTTTACCTAGCAGCAATGCACTTTAAAGAACTGTAATCTTTAATTTTCATTCATCACCTACTTACTATTTCTCTCCCTTATTCCTGAATTAATTTATCACCTGTAACATGGGAGAAAACTGTTCCCAACTCTCATTTCCTCTTCTCTCATTTCCATATTTCCATTTTCCCCAACCCTACCCCACACTTGTTCTGCTCTAGTCTTGCCCACCCCTTCCACTTTGTCCTTTGGATTTCTTATTCCATAGTGAAAAGATTTTCTTTCATTTCAGACCTTTTTCCATTGGCTCCTACCTCATAACATGGCATCCTTGATCTTCATTTCCATCATTGGCTGTACCTCCAGTGACACCCCTCCTCACCATACACATTGGTCATAGAGGGAGAGTCACACATACTCTGTGTACACCTTCACTTAGCAGCTTCTTTTCTCCTGAAATTCACAGAAGTTCAACAATTTCCACCCAAATAAGATTATGGTGCCTATTGGATGATGGCCTGAAGGTAATTTTCTCTTCTTTTTCAAGGAGTTCAGCACTTAGCTCACCACTTCCTCTCTTCCCCAACACTTGCTTTTATACTGAGACATTTCAGAGACCATATACAGCAAGTAATCTAATATAGGTTAAACATGTACAGTTCTTCTAAACGTGTACAAATCATGTTGCACAATAAAAATAAGATCAAAAAGGAAAAAAATGAGAAGGAAAAAACAAGAAAAGAGCAATAAAAAAAGATGAAAATACTATGTTGTGATCCACATTCAGGTCCCATAGTCCTCTCTCTGGGTGCAGATGGCTCTCTCCATAACAAGTCTATTGGAATTGGCTTGAATCGCCTCATTGTTGAAAAGAGAACCAAGTAAGTGATGGTTTTTTTTAAGGATAGAGAAAACTTGGCTATGATTGTCAGTAGCCAGGAAGGTGGCACTAGCTAAGAAGAGAATGATTAGAGAGTAAACAATATACTAAAAAAGAGGCAAGGTAATCAAAAATCCATATAAAGGAGTTGGTATTAACAACAAGATGGTCACCTCTTCCTCATTCTTTTTCTCTCCCCTGAGCTTTGTCTTCTATCCTTAGTAGTCTATTGAGCATTTCAAACTGGATGTTTTGGAGACATCTCAAACTCAACATTTTAAAAACAGAACTCTATCTTTCCCCTTAAATCCATCCCTCTATCAAATATCCCTATTTCTGTTGAAGGCTCCACCATTCTTCTAGTCTCTCAAGTTCATAATCTTAATATCTCGTTCTTCCTTACCTCATATGTCTACACAGTTGCCAAATTTTGCTGTTCCTACTTCCCCAATATCTTTTGTATCCATCACTTTCTCTTTATTCACATAGCTACTGCTTTAATTCAGGCCCTCATCATGTCTTGCCTGAATTATTATAGTCTTCTAATTGGTCTCTCTACCTCAAATCTCTCCTCAGTTCAACCAATTCTCTATATTAAAGCCAAAGTTATTTTTGATAAATGCAGCTCTTACTATGTGAAACTTCTTTGCTTATCTTTTAAAGGCTTTCAGAACTTTGTCCCAACCTATCTTCTCAGGCTCATTGTATTTTATTCCCTCTCCACCACTCTAGGATCTGACTAAACTGACCTCTCTATTCCTCTCACATGGCTCCATCTCTTATTTCCTATACCTTTGAAATGGTTATTCCTCATGCATGGAATACATTGTTTTCTTACCTCTGCCTCTTAGAATCCTTCAAAAAAAAGCAAAGCAGTTCAAATACTATTTAACTTAGTTTATAGTATGAGATGTTGATCTATATCTAATTTCTGCCATATTACTTTCCACCTTTTCCAATAGTTTTTGCTAAATAGTAGGCTCTTACCCCCATAGCTAGGATCTTTGAATTTATTTAACACTATACAATTATGCTTATTTGCTTCATGTGCTGTTGCCTAATCTATTCCTCTAATTGATCTATTTTTTTTTTATCCAGAATCACATACTTTTGGAATTGTTGGGTTTTTTCCCTTAGGATTATTGCTTTGTAGTATAGTTTGAGGTAAGCTTCTTCTAGAACAGCTTCCTCCTACTTAAAAAAAAAATCTCTTGAGGTTCTTGATCTGTTGTTTCTCTAGAAGGATTTTATTATTTTTTAAAAATGTATTTATTTATTTAAAACTTAAATACAAAAATAAGAAAAAACAAAATAGGAGAGAAAAAATTGTCATTTGCATAGCAAAACACAAGAGGATTCAAAGTATGTAACAATGAATTTCCATTTCAAGAAAGTATATATAATAGGAAGTCATTGTATTCAGAAGTGTTCCTCCATTTTGTTTCCTTGTAGGTCTGTTTTCTAGCTCTGTAATATAATTCTTTGTTTGATTGGTATGCACTAAATAAATAAGCATTGATAACTTTGGAGAGAGAAGTTTCAGTTGAATGGTGAGTTCATAAACCAGGAATTTGATGAAAAGAGTAGAAAGTAAGTTTGTTATAGATAGTCTCTATTTTCCCAGTAAAATATAAGTCAAGGGCTTGGGAAGAAGGGAAAATGTGAGAGGATTAAGAGAGGAAGTTTAGAATAGCTCCTGTGTTTAGCAGTATAGAAAACCAATTAAGGAAGAGTAAAAGTATTACCTTGCTTCATTTAAGATCCAATTGAAGTTAGATAGCAGAAATTTTTCATGGTTTCCATCAGCTTAGAATTTTGATTTCTTCTTTTTCTGTTCAACAACACAGGATTAGAGGAGGAAGATGGTAGAAGTAATGTGGCATTGGGTTTTTCATAATTTGGGTTAACATAATTTAAATATTATGTTGTTTTGTCAATTGTTTTAAGAATAACACTTGCTTAGCTATCTTCTCATTGTTCATCTTCATCCAAGTTATAACCACTAGCTCTAGATATCCCCCAATACTCAGTACTGGGCCCCCTTTTCTTCTTCCTTTATACAATTTCACTTTGTGACCTCATCATCTTCCATGGATTCAAATGATTGTCTTCACGTAGATGATTGTCAGATATATTTTATAGATAGATAGATAGATCAATAGATAGATATATAGATTTGGCTTTTAAAGTTTTTACAACTTGGTACCTTACCACCTTTCCAGTCTTTTATCACTTGACTGAACTCCCCAACCCCTGATTCCACATAGGTTTTCAGCATTTCTCCCTCTCCCTCTTTCCCTCCTTCCCTCCCTTCCTCTTTCCCTCCCTGCCTCCCACCCTCCCAGTGGCTCTCCATTACTTCCAGAATCAAACACTGAATCTTCTGTTCAGCATTCAAAGACCTTCATGACCTATCCCTCTCCTACCTTCCCAATCTTCCAATACCTTATACAGCCATATACTCTGATCCATCAACACTGACCTCCTTCCTGTTTCACGAACAAAATATTCTGTCTCTCTCTGGGCATTTTCTTTGGCTATTTCCCATACCATGTCCTTCCTCATGTATACTTCCTGCTTCCTTCAAGTCAAATCTGACCTGCATGAAGCTTCTCTGTCTTCTCCTTAATGCTAATGCTTTCCCTCTCATACTTCTTCCAGTTTACTCTGTGTATATTGTGTGAAGACCTGGTTGTTTGAATGTTGTTCTCCCCTTTGAACTATTAGTTCCTTGAATCCAGGGATTTTTTTTTTACATTCTTTATATGCACATAGTACTTAACAGAGTCTCCTAAACATATTTTAAGTGTCTAATAAATGCTTGTTGAGGCAGTTAGGTGGTGGTTCAGTACACAGAGTACTGGGCATGGAGTAAAAAGGACCTGTGTTTCAATATGTGTGACCCACAGGAAAAATGTTAACACTGTTTGCCTCAGTTTCCTCATCTATAAAATGAGCTGGAGAAGGAAATGGAAAACCACTCTAATATTTCTACCGAGAAAATCCTAAAGGGGGTAACAAAGAGTCAGAGATGAGTGAAAAATGAACAAAATGCTTTATTGCCTTGACTCAAAAATTTATCTTCCTATTAGGTAGCTATGTCTTTCTGTCTTACTAAAATTGACTAGACATGGAATCACTCCCAAAATAGTAATAAAGCAAGTGAAAATGGTATAGCATATCACAAATAACAGATAACTCTGATCCATTTCTTTTGTGTCATTCCTACAATCACCATTTGTAAATGTGAATCCATGTTTGCTTCTTACATTATGTTTTAATCTCAGTATTTTTTCTTTACCTGTATTTCTCTGATATAGAACATATTTTGTATTCTTCCTTAGACAAATACAAATTGTCTTGTATTGATTGGATTTACATTGTAGTATATGCAATACCATTTCCTCTCCCTCTCACCAATTGCTCAAATTTAATATGAAGTTGGGGCAAGAGTGGGGTGAGCGCATACTCTAGCGTACATTAAAATGTAAATCCTAATAATGAAATCAAATTTATCATCTAAGTTGGAGCAATGGAATTATTCTTTTTCTAGGTTGTTCAGTTCTAGTCCTTTAAAATCATCTGATTTACTGTGCTTGAAATTTTTTTTTATTTTTTTTATTTAATAGCCTTTTATTTACAGGATATATGCATGGGTAACTTTACAGCATTAACAATTGCCAAACCTCTTGTTCCAATTTTTTACCTCTTACCTCCCCCCATCCCCTCCCCTAGATGGCAGGATGACCAGTAGATGTTAAATATATTAAAATATAAATTAGATACACAATAAGTATACATGACCAAAACATTATTTTGCTGTACAAAAAGAATCAGACTCTGAAATATTGTACAATTAGCTTGTGAAGGAAATCAAAAATGCAGGTGTGCATAAATATAGGGATTGGGAATTCAATGTAATGGTTTTTAGTCATCTCCCAGAGTTCTTTTTCTGGGCATAGCTGGTTCAGTTCATTACTGCTCCATTGGAAATGATTTGGTTGATCTCGTTGCTGAGGATGGCCTGGTCCATCAGAACTGGTCATCATATAGTATTGTTGTTGAAGTATATAATGATCTCCTGGTCCTGCTCATTTCTACTGTGCTTGAAATTAATAAAATTTTCCACAATACTATGGGATGGAAAGAAATATACAAAGTGATTAGTTCTTGATGACTTTCTCTCTCCTCTATCTCTGTCTGTCTGTCTGTCTCTCTCTCTCTCTCCACCCCTCTCTCTGTGTGTCTCTAATCTTACTTCTCTAAATTAACAACATACACCTGGGTAGAAAGCAAGGTTTTGGTTTTTTCCCCCCCTCTTTATTACATATAATAAATAGAAACTTAGAAGCAGAAAATCTGGGTCCACAGTATCCTCTGGCACTGTGGAACTATGGGCACATCACAACTAAGTCATACATGGCTAGGACTTTTACCTTACCCTCATCCCCAAGTTTCACTATCACAAGCCATAGTACCTTCTTCATGTTTCCACCTTACATGGTAGATTCTTGATCATGCAGTTTCGTCCATCAAGACAATGTCCTTCTCTGGTCTACCTGATTAATTCCTGTCTATCATTCATGCCGCAACTCATGTTCTTCTTTCTCCATGGAACTCTATCTCAACTAGTCCAAGTTGCATTTATCCTCCCATCCTGAGCTCCTATATCACATAAATAAATTGCTTTAGGCACTTAATTATATATTGTATCATAAATTTCTTTGATTGTTTCAAATGAAGGTCTGATCTTTCTAACAAATGGCAGAAAATCTTGTACTTCCCTTTTAAAACCTAGTATTTGTTCAGCATATGATAGGCATACTAAATGCTTGATTGACTAACATATACATTTAAGTTACAGTTATGCCTTTAACCCAAGGAATCATTAAATAATAGGCAAAGGACCTTTTAATATCCAAGAAACTATTTAGTCTTTGAATTTAATTCTAAATTTAAATAACGGCAATTCTCTAAAGAATCCAAGACTCTACATAGCTACCCCTTAAAAACAGTGCTTTTCAAAACCCACAAAGGATTGGGAAAGATTGGAGAATGAAGAGCTGGAAGAAAGCAGCAATAAAATAAGGAAGGGTATGGAAAGAGGGAGAGAAGCAGTTTTGAAATCTGGTTAATGCAGTAAATGACCTGAATGTGTACTGGGAAATTGTTTTCAAAGCATACTTAAACATTGAGGCATAAAATGAAAGGAATCAGTGTAGATGCTGATGCATTTCTCTGCAAAAACAAATGCTTTTGATAAATTGAAGGAAAAGCAACTGTCTCCTTTATACCATTCACAGAATTACTTCTTTTGATTGTTCCAAGTTTGTTTTTGCATTTGGCAAATATGATCAAGAATTAGATCAACATATTTATTTCCCCAATAGAAAAACAAGATCTTTTAGATAGTAGAGTCACCAAATAGATTCATGTTCCCTATATCTAAGGGCCCACAGCTATTACAGTAAAATATGTGGAAATAGATTTTTAACATTGAGACTATAAGAAAAGACATCCTTCAAAATTCTCTTTAAAGTGAGTTGTCTGTAATCTCCACAATTAAGATCTAAACCAGGCTGAATCTGTCTTTAGATTTTATTACAATCTGCATGCCTCAGTCTTGTGTTTGAGCTCAGGATTTTTTGTTGTGTTGTGACTGTTTTTGTTGTTTTCAGATGAAAGGTACAAAATAGTTTAGAGATGAATTTGGCTTTCAATTTCAGATTGACACTCAAACTCAGATACATATGGAAAGTCTTTAGTTAGGTTAACATAATTGGTTTCCTGTGTCCTACAATATTGAATTCTAGTCTGCTAAAGCCAGCAAGCTTGATTCAACTCTTTAAAATATGGTATGTGCCAGGAAAAGTGGTATATATCCATATTACCTCCTAATGGGAGGCTAAGACTGGTGGATCACTTGAGTTTAGGAGTTTTGAGGTACAACAGGACTAAAATCAATTGGTCATTGTTACTAAAATCAGCATCAGTATGGTTCGCTGCCAGGAGGGGCCCCCAGAACACCAACTGTCTCTAAAGATGGTTGAACCGGTTCAGGTAGGATGCAAAGCAAGTGAAAATTCCATACCAACCAATACTGGCTTTGGATTTGTGATTGGTACTTCCAGCCTAGGGATGATAGGGAGATTCTGTATAAAAAGGGAGGAGCATAGATTATATAAGAATGGCTATTTGTTGATAATGATCCATCTAAGAATCTGATTTCCAAGGTTAGCAGAGCATCCTTTGGGGGAAATACATGGAGACTGGTATTTTTTTATATTAGTATCAATACACATAATTTGTATCCACGTTAGTGTTAATATGTATAATCAGATAGAGACAACTATGTGGAATTGGATAGAGGGTGGGGCTTAGAGTCTGGAAAACCTAGATTCAAATTCTGCTTCTGACACTTAATAATCATATGACCCCTGGCAAGTCACCTAACTTTTATGTATCTCAGGAACTTATTAATTACAGGTACTTTTCCCAGCCCCTCCTATTTCTGGCACCTTTTCTGTCTTAAGTATTTGTGTTTTCATTTTATCCTATATGTAGCTTGTTTGTATGTATTTGTTTCCTCTCTGTCTCTCCCATTAGATTGTGAGCTTCTCGAGGACAAGAACCATCTTTTGCTTATTTTTATATTCCCAGATCTTAACGCATTACCTGGCTCAAGCTGGGTGCTTAAAAATATTTATTGACTGACTGCTGATTGCAATCTACATGAGATGCATTTGTAAAGAACTGCCACACATGGACTGTCTTTTTTTTTATTATTATAGTAACTTTTTATTGACAGAACCCATGCCAGGGTAATTTTTTTTACATTATTCCTTGCACTCACTTCTGTTCCAATTTTTCCCTCCCACCCTCCACCCCATCCCCTAGATGGCAAACAGTCCTAGTTGAATATGTCCTAGTATATCCTAGATACAATGTATATGTGCAGATCCAAACAGTTTTCTTGTTGCACAGGGAGAATTGGATTCAGAAGGTAAAAATAACCTGGGAAGAAAAACAAAAATGCAAACAGTTTACATTCATTTCCCAGTGTTTTTTCTTTGGGTGTAGCTGCTTCTGTCCATCATTGATCATTGAAACTGAATTAGGTCTCTTTGTCAAAGAAATCCACTTCCATCAGATTACATCTTCATACAGTATCGTTGTTGACGTATATAATGATCTCTTGGTTCTGCTCATTTCACTTAGCATCAGTTCAACACATGGACTTTCTTAAATGACCATATCATAATTTGTTAATATATTATGTCAGGTCATAATATATCTTTTGAAAATAATTCTCTATAGATCTTTCATGTATCTAGATACTTCAGCATCATCTGTTTTAGACTGTAATACTTGTATAGGTTAGGGATCACTTTGAATTAATTTATACAGTGTCATTTACAAATGTGATAACAATGGCTCACTGTGACGAAGGCATTGTGGGTATAATGATCCAATTCACTTTTGGAATGGTAGTGAGCCTATGCAATATTAAGCCAAGCTATAAATCATTAGATAGTATGAGTGATACTTGCACATAGAACCCTCAGGGTTGTTTGTGAGCCAGCAGGCCAGATCTCTTCAGAAATTAAAATACTTCATACCACTATATTCTTCATAGAACTTAAGGAAAAAAAGAAAAAAGAAAAATGACTTCTTTTTTTTTAAAGGACATTCTTATCTGGTTCAAAGTCTCTTTATGCAAGTAGGACCATTTGTAGAACTATAACAAGTTACACTAAATAAATCTGCTGAAGGAATAGTTAGTACCCATTCACTGAATGCGACCAGAGTTTGTTCCCCCTTTGTCCTACTGCTAGTGTTCAGATCAGTTATTTGCTAAATAGGCATTTCAAAAAAAATCATAAATTTTAAAGGCTCATATGATTCTCTTCTATTGGATTATAAAGTCTGTGGAATTAGCAGTTGAGATCCAGAGTTCTAGTTTTCTCTGCTTCCTGGATATATGTAATTTTCATTAGCTGCAGAGGACTTTAGGAAAGTATAAGGATTTTAAATTTTATCTACAAAGCTTGTTTATGTGGCTTCTAGGCAGGAGGGCTAAATATCTCTTATAGGCACTTTTAAGATTGCATTTTTATCTGCTATACCTTAGGAAATTTGCATGTCTCTCGTGTTTCTGAGTGTACTTTGAAGGAATTTTGGGGTTTATTAGAAAATGACTGATGCTCTATTTAAGCTTTGAGAGGTAAAGGTCTCTTTTCTTCCAAAGTAGATTAGAAAACTAGAAACCTCACACAAAGAAAGATAAGGAAGCATAGCTGTACAAGATCAAAGAAAAGCTGTCAGTTTGTTTTAAGTTACCATCAAACTGAAATGGGGAACAGGATGTTTCTTTGCAAATCAGTCTTTGCTTGGAGGTAGGCGGGGGTCGGGGGTGGAGTATCTTTGCAATATTTTAATAAATTGCAATGATGATCATAGTTACTAAGAGTATCTTCGCAACCATCTAGTTGACTTCATGAACACTGAAATTTTCAAATTCACATTATTCATTGTTATAATTAGTTTAGAATTTAAAACCTCATCCTTCATTTCAGATTTGGTGTTAGAACTAGTGATTTTTGAAAATTTCCTAAAGTCACAAACTGCCAAATAAAAGTTGAATATTCTTTTATCCTTTCTTTTTAGACTTTGAGAAATGAGATATTTCATCAGTGAAAAATGCAATTGACATGCTATAAATGCATATAATTTTTATTTTTATAAATTTATATTCTGATCAGACTGGCAATACTGCAATTCCAATACCCAGATATAAAGGTTCAGAATATCCAGAGAGATTCCAGTGACTGTGGAAACAAATACTCTTTTTCTCCCTGATTCACCTACAGAAGCCTGACAGCAGCTTAACTGTTATGTCTAAATAAAGCTGGAACTCTTCCTCGTCAAGGGTTCAGCCTGAACAAAATACAGAATACACAGTTATGTTCCGAGATTTTTGTCATATACCCCTTGAAGTAATATGTATATACCTTTTAAATAATTTCAGTGCCATAAAAATAATGTTAATAGCTTAGAAGCAAAAAGATGAAAAAATCTAAGTCTAATTTTTTTAATCTTTTTTTTTTTTCCTCTTAGCGTTTTACGATGGGATAATGAGACAGATGTCTCTCAACTGGAAGGACATTTTGACATTGTTATGTGTGCTGACTGGTAAGTACATAAAAATCATAAAACTCATGTTAGGGGGGAAAAAGAAGCTTTGCTGGAGTAATTGTGCTCTGCCGATTTGCTGATGGCTAGGCAAAGTCAACAAATGAAGCACAAAGCCACCTTCACCTCGACAAATTAATATTCATCTCCATGTGACAGTCCTAAGGTAGTCTTCTATCACACAGTAACTTCTACCACATTATTTCCCAAAGATTGATTTTGAGAAGCATTTCCATTTTCTGGAATTGCCTCTGTTTCATGCTTGACGTATCAGTAAATGGACAACTTAGGCAAATTGCAAATAATTATGGCTCAGTGAGGAATAGTCTGGAGAAAAGGGAGTTTATCAACACAAACAGCTCAATTAGCTTACTTCTTAGGAAAGATCTGACTATTGATATAAGAGGATATATGCATACATAACATACATATGTATTGTATCTATATATGTATAGATGTAAGAATAATATTGATTTATTCACAGTATATCCTGAATATATTTTATATTTGTATTTCTATATATGTATACAAAAATATATATATTCAAAACAACTCTAGAGAAAAATATTTCTACAGTATTTGTGTTTGATATACAGTCGCTTCAGTTTTTATCTAGTGGCTATTGTTTTTAATATATGCTAAAAACAAAAACTAATTATAAAATCAAAATATATTAACAAATGGGAAATTGATACTTAAAATATAGGAATTTTTGGAAGACTGAATTTTAAAAAATATATAAGTTGGGTGTTTTGCATATTGTTTTTATTTAACCAGACTTGTTTGTTTATGAAAGTCTGCTTCTTTCATAGTTACAGGATAAACAAGCCTTAGCCCTTTAATAATTGCTACAATTAATCTTGCATGATTTCTTCAGATAAATTGGATAGTATTTTAATTTATGGAAAACTTTGGTAATTATTACATATTTTCCATTAAATTTCAGTTTCTTTGACTTTGTGGTGGTATTTCTAAAATGCAAGTTCAGAGGTAATGAGCAAGCTCTTATTTTGATGATCATAATCAGCAGGTCTAGAACAGGAACAGACAGGGCATTAGTTGAAAGATGTATTTCTGGCTCTTCACTAAGAAACATGGTGTTTTTAAAATAAAAGGAAATATATTTCTTTTAAATAAAAAATCTTTTTTAGTTTCATAACATTTTCAAGCAGTCATTTTCCTTTTTAAATCAACTGAATTAGCTTTTCAGAAAGATCTGCCTCAATGAAAAACGTTTTTCAAGCTTTTGACTTTTACTTCTTCCTCCTCCTTTACTTACACCGTGTGACAACAGCACTTCATTCTCTTATCATTTCACTTCAGAAAATGTCTTTGTTCCCAAAAAGGACAGACCCAGGTTTCTGACTAATCACCGATAATGTCTTAGAGATGCATCATATGATTAAAATAAGGAGCTAAACATGGCCATATGATTTCAGCAAGCAATTTTGTAAATGCCTTCCTCACCAAATAGGAGAATGGATTCTCCAGGTTTCATTGCACAGATGAAGTTAATGCCAGCAGGATTAGATCAGATTAAGTATGAAAGTCAGATCAGAGTGCTGGTGGACAAGAACAGGAGGGCAGCAGTCTTCTCGGGGGCTTAGACAAGGGTCGCATGTGGATGTTGTCCAGATTATATGGGTGAGGCAAGGTCTGGCCAAGAGATTTAAAGTTAAATTTGTTCTTCACACAAATATCAAAACAACCTGGTTTTGTCGTGTCTTGTACTGTGGACACTCACACCATGTCATCCTATTTGTATTGGAGAAACTGACAGAGAGAACAAGACTTAAGCTGTTTTCTGATTAATGTCCTCAGGTTAAAAATAGCCTCTCTAACATTTTTGAAAATTGTATTTTTCACTAGAAAACAACACGGTCTTGTTTACCCAGTAAATACATAATGCATAGTCAATTTAAACTCCTTAATACAATTGTACATATATATAGACAATGAGTAGACATGTTGCCATTTGTACATTTAAGTGACAATAAACAAACCAAGTTTCATTTTTAAAAATTTCTTTTTGGCTTAGAAATTGTCTCCTCCTTCTTGCCTCCCTAGTTCTAAGTGCCAGAATCCTCATCATTTTCTTTAGTAAACATGAAGATCTAGATTGCTCTCACTGTAGTCCTGATTATTCTACTCCTAAGTTAAATATTTTAATATCTAGTCGATCTGTCATTGACTGAAAATGATTAAGCTGCTTAAAAACTTAATTTAAACAGCCAGTGTTTGTGACTTATACCTTGCACCTAGGGCCAGGATAGACACTGTATTCTTTGGGCTTTTTCCCCCTTGGTATTGTTCAGTGTCAAAGTCACTGTATGGCTGGCGATTCTGGGAGCAGGCAAGCCACATTGCATGTTTAGAATGTGACACACAGTAAGGGAAAGGAAAGCTTTCTTCAGATACAGCCTCAGATGAGGATGAAACCTAAAGTGCCCAGTGTCAAAAACAGGTGCTACACACAAATAGATCACGTTTAGTCTCACACTGTCCTTCTGTTATTGTCAGTCCATCAGATCTGGGATTAGAGGCCCAGAATATGAAGCAAGAATCTGAGTTCAAATATTAGGTCCATGGATTAAATTCTTGTTGAAGCCTTTCCAGCAAGGGTGGTATTGTCTGATTTCTTGAATAGCTAACCAGTGGTACTGCTTGATCCCATTTACATGAAAACAAGCTCTATTCACAAACCTATTCTAAACCCACATTGAGGTTCAAGTAAAAATGCACATGATTACAACAAGCGGTGATATGTTTATGTTCCCAAATCATTCATATATTCATATATTTACATTCAAACATTCACAAACCTCGTGTGCAGTGGTGGGAATAACTTATTTCCCAGAACAGACAGTCTCTTGGGTCACAACTAAATTTAGTAGCTCCACCAGATTTTAAAATAAAGAGGCAAACTGTGAAAGCTTGTCATTATTTCCCCATTCAGCATTTTTGACAATAAAAAATAGTTTCATGGTTCAACAGCTTCTAAATAACTTGGAAAGTGTCAACTTTGAGATAAATAGAAGGAGAAAAAAAAATGTAGGTAAGGCCACACCTGCAAAAAAGATGTTGTTGACAAACATCAAAATATTGGAATGTTTAACCACAGGGACAGAAAAACTGCTTATTATGGCTCCTCAGATGACTTGTTTCGGGTTGAATATAATGTAAGGATTCTTTTCTGCTGGAATGCAGGCCAACCCCGTCCTTGCTGAGTTTAGAATAGCCAGTGATTGTTAATTTTAAGCCTGCCTTTCCAGACTCCTGTTCAATCACAATGAAATCTAAGGGTCTGGAAGTAAGATGTTTTTTACCCAATGAACGCTTTCATTCAGTGGTTGACGGCTCTCTACTTTATTGGAACGCTGCAAAAAGAGAAATGACTGTGTACATTTGGATTCTTAAAGGCTTGGAAAGCATGTCTGAAATGCCACCCATAACCTGGCCTATTGTGCCCAGGTATGCCAGGACAATTGTGGTATAAACTCATGCGCAGTCAGAGACCTTTAAAGATAAAATTGGGAGTCTGGAGGAAGAACAGTGGCTTTTAACTTTAATTTTTTTTTTCCTTTGCTTCTAACCTTCTTAACACTGATTGAACTTCATCCCTCCCCCCAATTTTCTCCTTTGATATTAAAGAAATATTTAATTTTAAGCTGTTTTTTTGAGGGGATGATATTTTTCCTTAAACTAGACATAGCATAAATTCTAGAATCCCTTCTCATTTATGATTTGAGTTATTACAAGTGTCAATCTAGGTCATAATATCATAGGATTCAGAGCTAGAAAGGACAATATAGATAAATAGCCTGGTTCTGCCTCATTATTTGACAGATGAAGGGGAACAAATGATGTAAGCAGTATTCAAACTCAGAACTTACTCAAAACATTGTCTTTTTACTATACCATGAAGTTCATAATTAAAATAACTCCATTCTTAGGTGAGTGTTGAATGTGAAGAAAATTAGTTAAAAGTGATAATATC
Organism: Sarcophilus harrisii; assembly: GCF_902635505.1. Taxonomy (NCBI): domain Eukaryota; kingdom Metazoa; phylum Chordata; class Mammalia; order Dasyuromorphia; family Dasyuridae; genus Sarcophilus; species Sarcophilus harrisii. Next base: position 84,551,150 of record NC_045427.1, read on the forward strand.
TCATCTTTAAACTCCAAGGAGACTATTACTTTCTGCCAGATTACCCAAAAGACATTCTCCATAAATCCATAAGCCATTGTTTTTCCTCCAGATTCCCAATTTTATCTTTAAAAGTCTCTGACTATGGGTGAGTTTATATCACAATGGTTCTGGCATAATTGGGCACAACAGGCCATATTATGAGTAGTTTCAGACATGCTTTTTAAGCTTTTAAAAAAGTCTACATTGCATTGGATGTATTCATTTTCTATGTAGAACTATATTCTAACTAGATTATTATTACTAATGAGTAGAATGAACTCAGAGCATCCAACATCCTTCCCTTTAATTATATCTAAAATATTAAAAATAAGAGTAATAACAATAATAATAATAATATCACATTAGCAGTATGCATTGGTTACAAAACATTTTACATTTGCTCCTCACAGCACTTTGAGGTCAATAGAACAAATGTTATGGTCCCCCTATTACAGATGAGGAAAGTGAAGCTCAAGGAAATGTGATCTTAAGACAAAGTGAATCTAATTGGAAACAGGAATGAAACCACCCAAAGCCAGCTATTCTCACTCCTCGACAAAGGTACTTTTTTCTTCTATCTGGCATCTTCCTCTTTGACTCAAGGATCAACAGTAGGGTTAGCCTCATAGATAAATTGCATGGAAGTTTTGGTTTGGAGGTCAAACCAGATTAACCACCAATTTATCTTGCTTAGTAATTGAAGATAAATTTGAAACTATATCTCCTTCTCCACAAAGTGACTCACTGAGCTATAGATCCACTTAAGTTAACAGCTATTCTTCTAGCCCATTAGGATTTATTTAAAGAGTAATTTTTTTTCAAGGAATTGTTCAAGCACATACTTTCCATTAAAGGACATTGAAATTATTCATCTGACATTTTCTGCAAAGTCTTGTTGAACTTTTGCTGAGACTGAGGCTTGGTTGGAGAACAGAACTACTAGAAAGTTGGAATAATTTACGTGTTATTCTGACTAACTGACTGTTGAGATATGGTAGACAAATGATCAAAAGTTGAAAAGGCTGGCCTCCTATATAGAGAGATGATGTTTATTGTCATTTGTATGTGACCCAGTTTAAATGTGATTGTGATTACTCTGTCAATGCACTAATATCTCAATATCTCAGATATTCAAGGCATTTCAGAGAGTACAGTTTACAAGAGGCAGTTTATTTTCTCTTTGATGCTTTACTTGCCTTGAGTTTAAATTTTACTTCTGATATATTCTAGACATGTGTCCATACATAAGTCACTTAGTCTCTTGGTGCCCAAAGACTTTAAGGTACAAAATAGTTGCTGATCAATGGTGAACATTCCCCCAAAGCAACGAAACCATAGTTCTGTAACAAAACAAAACAGAATTACTTGACATTAAAAGACTTAGCCATAAGAGATAGATTATCACTTGATAATTATACCATAGTCCTGCCAACCAAGCCTCCTGTTGGTATAGTTGACTGACCAGAAAACTAACTCATTTTTCCCACATTTTCTCTATGTAAATTAACTTTTTAAAAAAATAAAAATAAAATAATTATAAAAATTGAAGGGTGAAATAGGTCAAATTGTTAAAGAAATTAAATTTAAGTTGCAATTTCTTACCTTTCCTATTAAACCTTATCTCTTATTATCATTGTTCAATATGAAAAACACAAATCCTAAAGCCCATTAATCCAAAAACCACAAGAGTGTTTACATATAAGCAAATATACACCTCATTGTACATGTTTATAATTTACCATTTTAAAAATTTATTTTAACAAGGTAATACCAGTATCTGCCATTCTATTTAATCTGATCCTGTACTTTCCCCCCAGTTTTCCTCTACATTTGTGAAGTATCTTAACATCTTTCATCAAACATTGAGGCCACATATTTGATAAATTTGTCAATTTTGCATTAAACATGTTCCCACCCGTAAAAATGCCTCTGCAGAGGTTAAAATTTTCCCATGAAGTAACTATTATTCTATCCTGATTAGTAATTTTCTCATCTTAGGGCTTTACATCTTGATTTCTTGTTTTCTGACATTCTACTGCACATAAGTTTTCTTCTAGCAAAGGAAATGTAGCTTTTTTTTTCTCACTCCAATCACATCAACCCAGCCAGGCATTGGTCTTAGCATAAATCTGCTTCTTTCACATGTGCTACATATTCTCTACACATCTTCTCCAAACTATAGACTCATAGAGGTAAAAGGGGATCCAGAAAATCACTTTCTCCATTCTTTTTTCTTCATACTAAGGAATAATCCCAAGTAAATAATAGTGGGATATTCTGTTTTCAGAGTTATTACAGGATCCTAAAACTTCCTTTGCTAGCCCATTTAAATTTTGGCTAAATTACTCTGGCAAATTAAGTTTCCTCCTAAGACTACTATAGTATCTTTCACATAGTAGGTATTTCATCATTATTTTTGGAATTTAATTATTAAGTTAGATCCCAATGAAAATTTCCCACTATTTCCCCATTTTAGGACATCTGTGAAAGTGGAAACCACTTGGCCACCATCTGAATAACCTTTCATGTTTTTAAATTTCTATATTGGTTTCCCTAACCTTCTTTCTTTTACTTTCATCGTAGAACCTACTTTCTCTTCTCTTCCCCATTAGTATTGTTGTTTTCTGAAGCCATCTTCAATTTCTCCACATTTTGTTCACTTTGGAGAAACTCAGCGAGATGCAATCATTTGACAAAGGTCTGGGTGTAGCTGAATATAGGGCCAAGGTTATTTCTCAGCTCTTTCCTCTTATCTACTTGTTAATCCATGCCATTATCTTCTTGACTTGTAAAGAAAACCACTGCAGTATTGTCCTTCCTCTTCTCATTGTAGTTTGTACTTCTTTTCCCCAAGAATCAATCCATCTGTCAATCAACAAATCTTTATTGAATACTTTATTCAGTTAAATTCAAAAACATTTATTAAGGGTCTTCTACGGGCAGGGCATTGTGTGGGTCTATAAAGGTAGATTCAACTCATATCTTTCTCAGATACAGTCCATATGTTAGGAATTGTTGATCCTCTAATAGCTCCCCATTTGAGAATTATTGCACTAGGCATTGTAGGTAATACAAAAAAGTAGTCCTTGTCCTCATGAAGCTTAAAACCAATGCACACAAAAGACTAGATGACAATTAAAGGTCCAGAGAAGGAAAAAAAATGACGAGTGATTTTGGCACTAGGTTTGTCGTCAGAGAATCTGGTCTCAAATCTCACTTCTGCCGCTATTTATATGGTCTGAAGCAAGTCCTGTTGCCTCTCTAGACTTCAATTTCCCTATCTGTAAAATTTAAGAGTTGAACTTAATGACCTCTCTGGTCCCTTCCAATTATATTTATATCACCTGTCATCTAAAATCAGTATGTGATAGAATAACCAATCAAACAATACATCAACCAACATTTGTGAATTATCTACTGTTTGTGAGGCACTGTGTTAGGCACTAGAGATACAAAGAGAAGGAATGAAACAATTTCTACTTGAAAGGAGTTTATATTCTAATGAGGGAGACAATTTATATGTGTATATGTGTACATATGTATATACATATATGCATATATATGTTTATATATATAATTATAAAGAACATAATATAATTATATAATATGATAATAATTAATATAATAATAATGTTATTGTATATTATATTAATAATATAATATTAAATATAAAGAAGTAAATTCAATTAGCTAAAGACAAGCATGTTTGAGAGGGAGATCATTAGCAGTTGAGAAGGTCAGGAAAGATGATTCATGTAGAAAGAAGATGATGCTTAAGTTACAGGCAGGGCTGAGCATAGCAGACCTCTAAGGCATAGGGCATGACCAGTAGGAAGTCACAGGAGATTGAGTGCCCCATGCTAAGCTGCTGTCCAGCTCCAATAACTCCAGTCATTCAGTCAGCCCTATCCTCTCCCCTTTTCAATCTCTTATTTTTCCCTCCTCCCTGATTTTTTGCTTATAAATTGCCTAATTGTAACAGTTTATATATAGTTTTTGCTGATATTTGTGTACATAGTACCTCCTCTGAAAGCTACCTCCCAAGTTCTTCACATCTGAAGATTGAGTTCTCCTGCCCCAAAAAACAGTTACCACTTCCACATTCAAAGGTTCTCTATGGGTTCATATTAAAAGTATAACTTTTGAGCCTCCACCAATGCATTTGTAAAGATAATATGAGAAAAACTATAGCCATAAAGTATCCCAGGGTCATCCTCCCACAAATACATTCAGTATCAGTGGGTGAGTGGACTTTTACTTAGAATACATTGGTAGTAAGTCAGCGATGTGGTATTAAGGATTCCCAAGTCCCCAGTTCTCAGGGCTCTGATATCCTTCCTCTTCTTGGGTTGGCCTCCCACTGCTTCTCCATGGTCAGTCCCTCTGCAGGATGGGTCACTTTTGTGTGCTCCCTGGGTGCTTCCCTCCATGACTCAATCTTTGTCCACCATGGTTAATTCTTTCGAGTTCATGGTAGGTGCCCTTCTCCGTGAACAAAGGTTATACTCCTTAGAGCTGCTTCCTACCCTGCTCTCTGTGTCTGTCTCTGAATCCTACCGAGCAAATGATTCTGTTACAAAACTCTGTGGCTGATATTGAGGGAGGAGGGGAGAGAAAGTACCCACTTTCCTGATTCCCCTTGGTAAAGGTGCAGGGTCATACTCCATAGAGCTTTTCTCTTCCTCTAAAATGTTCATTTCTCACATATTTAATGGCCGTGGCTCCCCTTCCTATTCCATCAGAGAACTTTTCCAAACTTTGTAAAGACTTGAATGAGGATAGAGTTCTGTTGTATTGTTGTTGTCAACTCCTCTGTTTTCTGCCCCTTCATTTCTGTGATTATGTCAAATAGCTCTAAGGAGAAGGAGGAAGAGGGGAGCCAAATTCCAGCCCCCTCAGCCACTCAAGTCTCCTCCCTAGTTAAACATTTGTTTTCCCAGCAAATCAACTAAAGTTCTTTTCAGTTTTGAATACTTCTCTGGTGACTTGAGGAAAGGAGGGGAATCAAGCATTATTCTTTGGAGAGCTTTCCTCAGTGTCATATATTAACAAGACTTCATATGGCACAGTTTTTGAACAGACTAGGAATTAACATTCTTCCATAAGGATTCAGGCCCACCATAGCTAGTGGGGCTGAAGCTTACATTCACTCCAACGAATATATGTTGATACAATTCTACATATACAGATATTTTATTTTATTTTTTACAAAATCCTAATAGGCTGCTTCTTGCTTGTCTTGTGCTTGCTTCAACACAAAGATTTATTTTTAAAAAAGAAAAGAAAAAGATAATCAAATTTCCCACCCCAGAGGGAAAGGCTGGCCCAAATAGGACTCCTAACAGACATAAATAATCTGGGGTTGACTGAAAGTCACCTGCCCTCACCATCTTTCAGGTAAGAAACCAAATTGTCATGGGTGAAAATTCCTCTACATCTCTGCAATACAGAGTGCACCCAGAATTTCTCCAGGAATCTCTGCAGAATATAATGTATTCCAATGAGAAGTCTGGACAAACATTTTGAACGGGAGCCTGTGACACATGAGTACTAGAGATTTCCTCAGTGAACCCGTATAACAGCTACAGCAGTCTGAACAGAGGTCCAAATTCATCCTTCACTGGAAAAACAGACTAGCTTAAAAAAAAGAAATCAAAATCAGATAAGTTCCCAAGAGCTATGGGGCTCCCCAAAAGGGATTAAGCCCTTGGAAGTGATTACCCAGGGCTTTTAGGCCATCAGACAAACCTTATCCTATGGATCCACAGTCCATAAGAATCTTGGATTAGCTACCCACCCTCATATCCTAGTAAGGCAAGCAGTATAAATTTTCTCAAAAGTAAAATAAAAAAAAATTCCATGAATCAGCTCCTACACTATGCTTTAGATGAATTACTAGGTTCCATGATTCTAAAAATGCAACATCTAAAATACTCATCAGCTTTCATATTTATAATGGAAACACAAATATAATGAACATCAGTACATGAGTATTCAACAATGCAGAAGTTTTCTCAAATGTTAAGGACTCAAAGTATAAACTGGGCCATTTTTAGCTACAGCCAATGTGAGAATTTATTTTGTTTGATTTTGCATATTTGTTATAAAAATCTAGTTTTTCTTTCTTTTTTTTTAATGGGGGAAATGATGTTAGTGATAAGGTTACCAAAAGGGAAAAAAAAAAACATTTAAAGGGGGTCATTGAAGCATTTTTAAATGGACAGAAGGGAACACAGACAAGTAGGACAGCTTTGAAAGTTATATTTTGAATTTATTATAAAGTTAAAGAAAAACAAGCAATTCACAAAAGATTAGCAGTTTTTGAGTACAATCTTCTTTCTGATCTACTCTGTATATAGAAATACTCATTGTATTTGGTGTTTTTAAGTTCAGAATAATTTTTTTTTGTTGTAAGCTATCTCAGAGAAACTAATCTAATTGGTAAAGGAAACACACCAGAAAATGACTATCCAATTGCAATCTCAAACAAAAGAAGAAAAAATAATAATTTTTCTCCAGCGAATCCCTATAACACTAGGATATCCAAAGAAAGCAAATCCTGGATGAAAAATCTCTCCTATGACTCCTTCTCAGAGAACACCTAAATATCCAAGCAAAGTTTCCATAGTATGTTTCTGTATGTCTACAAAGATAACATGGCTACAAAGAACCAAGAGGCCTGGGTCCAAATGCAAGTAATTTCATTTCTTTGACCCTAACTTTCTTCATCAGTAGTAATGATCATCCTTGCATCTAACTTCCTCACAGTGTTGTGAGAAAAGCACTTTGGAAATCTTAAATTTGCACAGAAATGTGAGTATGATTTGGGTTTTTTGTCTTTCATCTGCGCTATGGGCAAAGGTTTTGTCATCTCCAACCAAGCTATTTGCTGAAGCACCATGGCATCCCAGGGGAAAGCAAGGGGCAGAAAATGCCAAGGGAGTCCAGTTACCATCCCTTCTTGACCACCACCTCCCCTAAGCCCATGATCCTAAGCCTGAGCTGCCGGCTCTTTTCAATCTACCAAACCTGCTTCCAGCTCATATTTCACAGCCATTATTAGAGGAGAAATCTTTGTGGAGAGAAATTCCACCTTCATCATAACCAATTTTAACCTACAGGCAGGCAGGCCCAGGAGTCCCAGGAGTGGAGCCCCTCTCCTTCATTCCTGCTTCCAGTCCAGCTCTCACAGCTGTCACTTGAGGAAGCATCTTTCAAGAAGGAATTAGTTATCCCCACTAAGTGTCCAGCCACCTGTCACACATGGGCCAGTCAAGCCAGGATACCTGGAGCCACAAGGCATGCTGAGGGAGAGAGAGGCTGTAGAATGGGCCAGGCCAGTAAACCCCTATTGCCACATGACCATCATCTCCCCTCAAACTCTACAGAGCCAACTCAGGACTTTGAACTCAGAGCTTTGGGAACCAAAGTACCTCAAGCCCAAGGCCTCAGCCATCATCCATTAAAGTAACTGCTATATTTTATCTTGTAATCCACAGCATATAATATATGTGCTTAATATATTTTTCATTCTTTCATTCATATTCTATTTAATTCTCCATTGCATTTTGTACTAAAAAAAATTAGGAATAGGGGCAGAAGGTGTCCTATGGATATGGATGACCTATTAGGACAAATTTGTTACACACTCCTGAAGAGGAGACAGCGTAGAATCATTGTTCAGGATACTTCACAGACATTGTTCTTGGCAAGTAGTTCATCCATATGACATTAAAGTTTCAGCACTGGAAGCCCTCCCCAGGAAATCTTTCCCCTGCTACGGTGAAACCTCCAGTCCCAGCTTCGGCTTACAGATATCCCAGCCCATTACAAATGGCCAAAGTCTGGGAATCCATGAGGAATTTCCTAACTCCAGAGAAAGATGCTATACTCCCTGTCTCCAAGGCAAAGCCTAATGAAGACAAGGCCAGACAGGAGCAATTTGGAGAGTGACAGAACAACAACAGATGCTATTAAGAGGTCAAAAGAGAAAAATGTAAGATCACATGGAACTAGATATCAACATGGAGGTCAAGGCAAAAAACCAAGCGTTTCTATGAACTCTGTCACAGCCTGACTAGACTGGATCCTTTGTTACAGAACCTTTTACTTCTGGGTCGCTGGTTTGAGTCCAACCTCAATGGCATTTATAGTCATAGAAATTCATTACCATTTCAGTGCTATTCATTGATTTGTATGAGATAGGTTGCTGGAGGATCCCATTGTTTTGGTGGGCAGCCTCAGAAATCTCCTGAGACTGGAGAGCTTGAGAGACAGTAAGGGGAAAAGGGAAGATTACTCCCTGCCTTTCTAAGGGAAGCAAAGTATCTGCAGCTCTGAGAATATTCAGGAGTAGAAGAAATATCCTCAAAGTTGCTTGGCCACTTAGGAGATTACAGAAGGGAAATCAGAAACTGAAACATGGGCAAGGATCTTGTCATTTAAATGAGCTGGGGAAGTCAAGTAGAGGTGTTAGGAGAGAGAGGGAGTGGTTGCAGTCATTGAACATTTAGGATTGGAAAGAGAATGTGTGCAGAGGTAAGGAGCATTGTGTTTGGAATATGGTGTGAGGGCAAGGGGACAAAGGAACTTATGAAAGAACATAGCTATCAGAGCAACTGGGGCCCATTGTGGACATGGTCTGAAAGCAAATTGAGGGCTCTGTACAGGTGCAGGGATGAGAGCTAGTTGCTGGTGCACACCCAGAATTACACACACACACACACACACACACACACACACATAATGTAACCAGTCTGGAATGGACTGTGAAGAAAGTTTGTTAACTGCATATTCTATTCAGTTCATTATACTTTGGGCTTCTTTGCTGTTTCTGGTTTTGTTTTAAAAAATAAGTGCCCAAAGAAGGAGTGAATGGGATAAAGTGACTTTCAACTTTGGGTAATATGGTATATGCAAGAATCTAAGCTGTGACGGACTTAAATCCTGGGTGGCAGGAACAGTGCCCTCAGAACCTCAGTGGCCCACCTTCTTTCCGCCACAGGAAAGCCTAACCCAGTCAAGTGCGGACCCAGCCCCATTGCCTAGTGATGTTTTGACTTGATTTGGTCAACATGAGTTGCAATATCCCTCCCCTCACTTTTTTTCTATAAAGGCATATGAATAGAAGAAAACTCAGACCTCGATTTCTCCTTTTGAGCGCTGTGTCAACATGAGTAATTAGCCTTGTACTTATCTGCATTAGTATCATTAGAATTGAAAACCCATTTTAATCTGGATTCTGCTCTCTTCTCAATGTCAGCCTGTTTCTGGACCAGTACAGAGCTAGCCTTGTTGATGCAATAAAGAGATTACTCCAGCCCAATGTAAGTATGTTTCTATTTTCTCCTGAACACTGGCTTCAGAATAATTAGTCTGTGCACAGTGATTGAGAGAGTAATGGAATGGCAGGATTAATGTCATGTAATACTTTAATACTTATTATGTCCAACTTCAATTGAGTCTTCTAATCTATCAGGTTCTTTCCTAATCATAAACTAGGAAACTTCTTACACTTGGCCTTCTGATAAGGAACACAGTGGGTAGCAAAAGAAATGAAAGCGCTTCAAAGATAGGGTGAGATCATTTGTTATCAAAGCATTTGTGGAGTATGTGCTTTTGATAACAATGTCTCCATATTAAAGTAAAAGTCCAAGACGGAAAGTTTTCATGTTGGTTCCTGTCATGCATAATCCCTTCAATGGTAACCTTTGCCATTGTATACTTATTTATTGTGAAAGAACATTATTTCTCCTCTCTTCATTTCTGCTTATGTCAAAAGAAAAGAACTTTAGATGAATCTGTATATTAAAACTTCTTTTCTTTCCAAAATAAACCCCATATTTACATATTACAGACATTAGGTCACAATGAAGCCAGGCATGGCATCAAGCTTTGTGCACATTTTTTACATTTATACATCCATTTATGCCTGTGAGTAAATTACATAGTTTATATCTACCCCTATTTTGTTGGGCTGTTATGCTAAGCTAGGAGGTCCTATACCCGAGATGGAGAGTGAATGAATGTCTATTTAAAGCAGGGAAACATGTTTAAAGCCCAAGTGTAAAAAAATTATATAAGTATGTGAGACACTTGCTGTGCCCTAAGAATTTAAAATAGGTTAATGATGTTAACCTAGATCTGACCTACTCACTATCAGGCAGAAACTTACATTTCCATAGAAAATGAAATAGACTCTCTGTGAAGAAAAGAATTTCCAAATTTTTGTTTTAAAAGTCTTTAAAGAAAATAATTTACACTTTGGTCTCTAACCTCAGCTGGACTAATAATACCTCTTAATCTTGCGTTTATATCTTTTTCTTGCTAAAAGCTCCAAAAGCATTTTGATAACCATCCTCTGCTTTACACTGTTGTTGCAGTTTTTATTTTTTAATTTTGTTATCTCTGGGTAGCTCCCAGACATATAAATAGCTTTCTCTGAAGGGCTCCAAAAGCTTTGCAATTGTTAATCAATTAAATTAGATTGGCCTTTGTAGTCCCCACTGTGAGGTAGGTAGATACTCCTGAGGTGAGGAAGGGCCATACTCCAAGGTATTGAAGACCGCCTCCATGGTTGACTGACCATTCTAACTTGGGGGTCGAGGAAGGAATGTCTGGCAACTTGGTTCTCCTGGCTAGCTTTGGCAGCTGGGAAACAGCTCAAAAAGTAAGCATTTAAAATAATGTGATGATATTAAAGAAGAATGGCATTGAGATTCTGGAATGGAGACATCTGTAGAAAAATGAAATGAATCAATATGTCATTTTCAGTATCCCCTGGATCTTGCATGGTACATACAGTCCTTCCCAAATCACCAGCATTTCTTCAAAACAGATTTGTGCCAAATACAATTTATTCCATTTTGCTGAGGATTTGCCTGATCTACCTGGTATCACAGTAGAAGAGCACTAGGGTAACAAGTGAATCAAAGGGAAGAGTAGACTGGGTTCTTTAGTACTTCCCCTGCCCCTGCCATTAAAAATGGAACCATTCACCCATCCATACATTAAAATTCTGCTGATGGAAGGAAGGCAGCCAGCAGATGCAGGGCACATAGCTATGGGAAGACTGCAGCAAATGCCAGATGGCAGTGGGTATTTATCCACAATATTAGAGAGATCCAAATCTCTGAATCGGGAGCTAAAATCAAATGAAATGACACCAGTTAAGACGTATTTATGGTAGAAGATACCCCCTCTTAGTGGGTGCATAGCATAGTGGACAAGCATTGACCCCAAGCCAAGAAGATCAAGTTTCAATTCTATCTTCTAACTGTGTGTTCCATGGCACATCAGGACTTCTCTGACTTCAAATTTACAAATTGGTAAATTGGAGATAATGATATCTATAATGCCATAGTCTTCCAGGGCTATGACGAAGCATAAATGAAGCAAAGTATATAGAGTGCTTTACAAACACCTAAAAGCTAAGTAAAATGGTAGTTATTATTGGTGAGACTAATATTCACAGGTCCCATTTCCTGGGACCAAGGTGCATGGCTTGGATTTCTTTTTTTCCGTGAGCAGATTCTAAAATTATTTAGTTATATAATCAGTGAGAAAAGAGACAAAGGAAAAGAAGGAAAGAGAGAGAAAGGAAGAAAGAAAGAGAAGAAGGAAGGAAGGAAGAAAAGAAGTAAGAAAAAGAGACAGGAAGGGAGAAAAGAAGAGAAAGGAAGGAAGAAAGAAAAAGAGACAGGAAGGAAGGAAGGAAGGAAGGAAGAAAAGAAAGAAAAAGAGACAGGAAGGAAGGAAGAAAGAAAGAAAGGAGGGAGGGAGGAAGGAAGGAAGGAAGGAAGGAAGGAAGGAAGAAAGAAAGAAAGAAAGAAAGAAAGAAAGAAAGAAGAGAAAGGAAGGAAGAAAGAAAAAGAGACAGGAAGGAAGGAAGGAAGGAAGGAAGGAAAGAAGGAAGGAAGAAAGAAAGAAAGAAAGAAAGGAGGGAGGAAGGAAGGAAGGAAAGAGGAAGAAAGAGAGAAAGAAGAGATACAGTGAAAGAGAAAAAGAAAAGGAGAGAGATTGAGAGAACATGCCTTAGGCTAAGAATGATAAAAATTTAAGATTTCTTTATTTTTTTTAAGCTTTTCTTTGTGATGTGTGATAATACAAACTTGCCTTACTGATGGCTAAGTATTCTCAAGGTTGCACAATGGGTAGAGCACTGGGTCAGGAATCAGAAAGACCTGGGTTTAAATAGAGCCTTAGCTTATTAGCAATGTGAACCTATGTAAGTCACTTCACTTCTAATTTCTGTAATATTTTCACTTACCTCCCAGGGTAATTTTGAGGATCAAATGAGATATTTGTAAAAAAAAAAAAAAAAAAAAAAAAAAAAAAAAAAGCATTTAGCATAGGCTCTGGCACATAATAGGCACTTTTTATAGATGTTTAGTCCCTTCTCTCATCAATAATTTAACCAACTCCTCTAAGGTCTGAAGATACAAATACTGTGGGGACTCTTAACAGATCAGTAAGAAAGAAAATTATTGTTCTTTAGCACTTAACAGATTTACAAAGCACTCTCCACAATCCACTTCTGTGAAATGGGTGGGCAGGTACTCTGATCCTCATTATACATTCCCTTATTCTCAGAGAGGTAAGGACAATGAGGAGAAGGAACCTGGCCTGACCCAGGACTTTTGAACATACATGTATTGCTCTTTCCTCTATGTCCCACTGTCTGCTTTTGGAAGCAGCATCCATAGCCCCCTCCTAATAATTCGAGGTTCTGACAATCAATTTATATTTATAGGGCGTTCTTAGGATTCTCTGTAGCGCCATCACCATGTTATTTATATACAACACCACTGTTAGTTAAACCCTCCCCATTTGCAGGAAATACCCACTTGCTGAACATCAGTGAATCAGCTTATTGAGGGCTAATTACTCATGGAACTCTAGCGTGCAGGGTGAAAGTGCAAAAGTCTTCCTTTATCTTTCTCCATAGGTACAAATGCCACCCAAGTAGCCCCCATGTTTGTGGGGGGGAATGCCTGGAGATCCATTTGTTTTGTAATGAACAAAGGCTTAAGGGGCCCATTCTGAAATTTGTGCTTGGAAAATGTTGGGGTAAAATTTTCTCCACTTAGAGACTGATCACTTGTGAATGGTATTCCCTGAAAAAAAAAAAAAAGTGATTTGGCTCCTAGGAAAATTTCAACCCCTAGAATTCTAGCTAAAGCAAAGCCAGCTGCTGATTCCCAATATGTCCAGAGGCAAAGAATGGCAAGTGGAGGGGGTGGGGGTGGAGGAGGAGGGCTGCTACTCAGCTCTTCAGAAGATTATAAATAGGGATGTGGCTGAGGGGAGGAAGGGTCCCTGGAGAGAGCTTAATGAGCAAGGCAGGTTTCCAGTTTGGTCCAGGAGCAATGGAGAGATCTCAGGGTTATGTCCCAACCCTGCTGCTAATCTGACACCTGTTCCTGGGTGGGCAATTATAGACAACCTTCCGACAAGGAACAGTAAGATTCATCAGCAGAGACTTGAGTTTGGGCAGGAAATGTTTGTCACCTGCTAAGAATGAAAACTTTCCCAAATTCCCTGGTTTGGAGGAAACTACAAAGACAATGGATGTCACTTCTGCCAGCATTCAACAATGCTGTGCGTGAGAAGATTCTATAGCAAATCTGCAAGAACACAGTAATGTGAATTATAGTAAAAGAAAAAAATTAGGAAAAAAAAAAGGTTGAATCAGAAATTGTATTCAAAGAAGCCACACTTCCTTTTTTTTTTTTTTTTTTTTTTTTTTTTTCTGGTAACTAGCTTCATGTCACTGATGATTGATAGGGTGAGAGGTACTGCAGTCCATGTTACTATAAGTCCCTAGCAATCCCAATGTCTGAGATCAGAGGCCCCAAATGTAATTTAAAATAAAATAACAACTTCTTGCAAGTTGAACTGTGGACTAGAAGTAACAACTAAGAAACTGTATCTGCTGATTTTCCTCAGAAATGGCTTTGGGGTATTCAGAGAGAGTGTTCAGGGAAGTTAGGACCAGGAAGAGATTTGGGGGACAGCAATATTGACAGGTTTCCTGCTTGTTATCACTGTTACCAAATTGTCAAGAATTCAAAAATATCACTGCAGAATTCATTTAACCTTCTCCAGAAACTAGCCTTAACCTAACTGCCAAATTCCAAGAGCCCTGACCATATCTGAGAAATGCTGCAAATGTAAATGATGGGCTCCCTCTTTAAAAAGAGCAATTTCTTTTTACTGACAGATTTTCTCCTCTTTTTTTATCTAACATCTGTAATCTACTTTATTTAACTGACATTTAGTACAAACTGTTTTTGCTTGTCTCATGGAAATTGGTTTGTGAGTAAGAGCTTAGTTCTGTGAGAAGACAGGGCTGTAGAAAACCAAGGTTCTTGTCAGTTTTTCTACCACCTCTTTTGGCCTATAACATTTTTTGTCAAATCCTGGGTGAAAATGATAACTTACCAAGCAATGGTGAGGACCTGAAAGAGGCTGTTTTGAGAAGAGCCAAGTTGATTCAATTTCTCTTATATCTCAAAGAAGAGCCTAAGAGAAAATACTTAGCCTCTCTCTTAGCAAAAGGAGTTTTTGAAGGGATATAGAAAAGAAAAAGTAACAAGATGTAAAAGTGCTTTCCTCATTAAGAACTATAAACTATATTAACTATGCTAGAGATTAAAGAACAACTGACAATACCTAAAATAAAGGGTCTTAACATATTTTTGAGTGCCATGGAGCCTTTTCAAAGCAAAGTCAATGGCCACTTCCACTCATATCTTCTCAGAATAATGTTTTTAAGTTACATAAAAAAAACAAATTTTATTGAAGTAGTTATAAAAATATATTTAAAACAGTTCTCTTGATCCCAGCTTAAAAATCCCCCATCTAAGAAGGCTTATAAGCATCTTTCTCCAGGACCAGGTACATTTAAGAGTCAGCATTTTGCATGTAATATACTTTTTTTCTTATTACTTTTTTCTCCTTGTTATACTTCTTTTTACTTGCATTTTTGCTGACTCGTATATTTAAGTTGTCTTCTAGATAGATCCTCTACAAACTTCTCTGTGGTAGAGGAGTTGCTATAAAATGGTTTCCATTTGTAGAACACTTATCGTCTTCCTATTCTACGGTTGCAAAAATAAAATGAGAAATTTTACAAATCTGTGATTGCACCCTGCTTTGCAATGTATTTTCCTGATTATGTTTTCTGTTACAGAGATGGTAACTAGAGAATACAATCTAAGCATTTATTCAGAACCTCCACTCAACAATGTGAGAAGTGCTTAGAGATACCAAAAAAATCTATGAGATCCAGGCCCTGCTCATAAGGAGCTTATACTGTGAATGAGAAACTAAGGCACAGAGACATGAAGTAACAGTGGGCAATACAAAACCAGCATCTCATTTAGTGCTCAGCTATGTTGCAGGTGCTTTGTTTATGCAAAGGAGAATGAAGAGTTCATGGCTCATCATTTTATTCATTTTGCAGATGACAGAACTGTTAAACGAGTGCTAAGATAACCAGGAAAGACTATGTACGGAGAGGAGGGGAAGGAAGGAAAAATTGAGCTGATCCTCATGGGCCCTGGCGTAGGTTTGGTAACAATGATAGTATGCCAGCCAGAGATTTGAGGATCATTGAAATGATAAGCTGTTCTTCTCTATTCCCACCATTACTCACACTGGATCAAACCCACCACGTGGCCATCAGGAAGTCCTGGGCTAATAGCCTGCCGGTAACACTTCTAGCTCTATGACTATAAGCAAGCCCTTTGGCTCCATTTTTCCATCTGTAAAGAATGGAATTGTACCTGTCATTTCATTAATCTAGGCAATCTCCAAGTGACGAAACTCCCCCTACCACTGCAGCACCTTCTCTGCAATGTGTGGTCAGTGAGAGTTGTCTCCAGTACTTGCTCAGGGCCACACAGCCAAAATGGGTCAAAAACAAGACTCGAATTCAGATGTCCCCTACTCTTTCCTACTGACTTTTCTACCCTTCTATCCTCAATGCCATGGCTTTCTTTCTCTCTAATTTCTGTAAAATTACAGAAGTCACACTTTTATCACTTGCATCCTAACAGATCATTTCTAAAAGTGCCTTGCAAAATGTAAAAATGACTAAATAAATGTTAGTTTGTATTATGACCTCACACCTGAGATAGAGTACTCAGTTTCTTCATCTATAAAATTGGGATACTGATCTACATGACTGAGGCTGGGCCCCTTAGCCTGGCAGGGAAGGCTTTTCCCTACTTGGTCCCACCTCACTGAGTAGCCTCATTGAGTTTGCTTCCTGCCCAGCACACATTCCCCTCCAATTAGGCTAGCCCCCTTGCTGTCCTGAATTCATTTCCATGCCTTTCTTCATGCGTCCTCTCTTCACCTGGAATTCTTCTCCCCATTCTAAAACCTAATTTTCCTTGAAAGCAAAATTCAAGTCCTATGACTTTTATACTATATCATGAAATTTAGCATTTGATCACATACTGCTCTGTATTGTTCTCTAGTTTCAGCAATGTAAATTTTATCTTCCCAGATGCAGAGTAAATTCCATGAAAATTAGGCCGATATTCTCCATTTTTTTGTTTTTGTTTTTGTAATCCCATGATACTGGGTTGCACTCAGTTAGGTATATAGATGTCAATAAGTGTACTTCAGTGTTATCAAACTCAAATAAAAACAGGGCCACTGAACTTTATATAAGGATCCCTTCTGGCTTCATATTGACTTAGAAAACCATATTAACATGTTCTACATTCCACTATATTTTTATTTATTTCATTAAGCATCTGGTTCCAGTGGGCTTGACAATCTGGAGACCTAATCCACAGGTAAACTCTCTAAATTGGTCCTCAAAATACGGTCCAGCTTGTGACCTCTTTCATGAAATCTAGAAAGTCAAAACTATTTAAATAATGCTATTAAGAAGTTTTAATTTGTAATACAGTACATATTTATTCGTATTACTCCACCTACAAAAATGTTCTTTAGGAGATCCTCCATAATTTTTGAGAGCAAAGGAGTCTGGAAGCCAAAACGTTTGAGAACTAATGTTATAAATCTTAGTTTCCTCATCTGCAAATTAAAGACAATGATACTTTGCACAATCTACCTAACAGAATTATCATGAGGAAAGCATTTTGAAAATGTCTATGAAATTGTGGGCCTACTAGGTAAAGCGATGGATAAAATTTTGGGCCTGAAGTTAGGAAGACTCATCTGTATTTGGGAGGGTGATTATAGTTCCTGCTTGTAGATTTGAAATTATAATCTCCCTCCCAAATACAGATTTTTGTGGATTCAACAAAGAACACTTATTAGCCATGTGACCCTGGACAAGTCATTTAATACTATTTACCTCAGTTTCTCATTTGTAAAGTGAGCCATAAAAGGAAATGGTAAGCCACTCCAGGATCTCACCCCAATGTGATCTCAAAGACTTAGACACGACTGAGAAACAATTGAACTATCAATATAATTGTGAATTCTTATTTTTAGGATATTACTGAAACAATTGTCATGAAAAGGGATGAAAAACATTTTATGAGCATAGAAAATTTCTTAAAAAGTTTGAATCATACTAATTAAATACAGAGCAAAGCGTCATGATATAGTTAGGAAATCCTGGGTACTGGGTAGTAGAATAGAGTGCAAAAGATACTCACCCTAGAATCAGAGAATCTGGTTTAAATCCATCTCTGACATTACTACCTGTGCGATATTGGGAAAGTCACTTAACTTTTCTGGGCCTCAGATTCCTTCCTCATTTCTAAAAAGAAGGAATTAGACTGGATGGCTTCTAAGTCTCTTCTAGCTTTGAACCAAAATTCAATGAATAAGTGCCACCTTTGACACTTACTGGCTATGTGACCCTGCACAAATCACTTAACCTCTCTCTGCACTCAGGAAGCAGTCTTAGATTTTTAAGTTAAAGAACAGTTGCTGATACCTATTAGAGAGAGTTTCTTTCCTGGACTTTCCTACTCTAGTGAAATCCCAAGTTAGGACAAAAACCCCAACGTTTACACAAATGACTCCAGCAAAATGTCAGATGTATGTAAGACTAGTACATGGAACTTCTGCTCTCTCTAAGGATAAAATCAGCAAAAAAAAAAAAAAAAAAAAAAAAAAAAAAAAAAAAAAAGCAATTTATTATAAGCAAAGGTTTGCATTAGATTTAGTCATCTTTCTGAATTTTAAAAATATTTTATAAATGTAAATATATAGGAAGCTGAATTTTAATGAATTGAAAGTCACCTGTTTAAAGACATGGTAATTTAACATCCATAAAATTCTTATGTTTTTAATTTTTTAAAAACAAAAATGCAAAGTTCCTGTTAGGTGGATTGTTGTGCTCTGCTAATATTGTTGAAGACTCTTAAAATGATGATGAAGAATGTAATAATTCCATCTTTCCTCCAGGATATTTGAGTATGATGAAAAAAAGAAGTATAATATTCCCTTTAGGGCTATTTCCCTGAATCCTATTCAAATAGGTTCCCACATGACAGTTGCTCTTCACTGCTCTCAAGTTCTAGGGGTATCCCTTTGGGTTCTGGCTTCTAAATACTATTGCTCCTGAACCTTAACTGGTATTCTCCCTATTAATAATCAGAATCAGGTGAACTCCTATTAATTTTTAGAAAAGAGATTAACTGAAGAGGTATGGCATGCATAATGGGTACAAAATGTTCTATAGCCCATGCACACTTCCCCCTTTCACAAGTCCCTTGGGAGAATGGGTTCAAACATAAAATACAATGGTAGTGAGGAACACATGTGCCAAAGGGTACCTCCCAACTCTTTGTCCGAACTTCCCCCCTTTTTCCCTTTGTGGAAACTTAATGAAGTTCTCCTTAAACATTTTTAGTTATCTCTCCACTATTTATTCACAAATACATGTTAATCAGAAGAATGAATGTGGCCAGCTTGACCTCCCCAACACAGCAGCTCAAAATATTTCTTCCAATTCAAAGTCACCAAAGAAAAGAGAACGAGATTTGAGTGGATTATACCTTTTTATGCATTCATTTCAGAACTGGCACCTTCTGCATTACTGATTCTTCCACAACCAGTTAGAAGACTTTTTGTCAAGAGATAATACTAGCCTTTGAATTGTCATGGCCAGAAACTTACTTTCTAATGTTTTCTCATTGTGGCTTAGACTGAAACTATCTCCACATTCTTAGGGGACTAGACATTCATTGGTCAATCCCTTTATTGATTCTCCCACTTATTAAAATTTTTCAGTTCTCATCTAATCAGCTGGGGTGCATTTTGAACTCATTGTATTTATTCCCAATCCAAACCAATTCTCAAGGAACAAGTCCCAGGGAGATTCTATATTGTTCTTTTTGAATATCTTACTCAGTGTCTTTCACTTAAAAAAAATCAGAAAAGTAACTGTGTCATCTTATATTGTCTCAAATTTACAGGCAGAAATTATAATCACCCTCCCAGATACAGTTATGCAGATTCAACAAAGAACATTTTATAAAACTTATCAGAAGTTATTCTTTATATTTATTAAAGTACCTGTCTTAGTGCTTGCAAAGGCATGTACCTCCATATTATAGCACCACTCAGGAACTACTTCCTTAACTCGCATTAAATATTGGTGGGCTAGGTCTCCAGAGGGATGCATGTGACTACACTCAGAGTTTTAGAGGGAAACTTGAAGGGTTATATTTCTGTTATTGCTCATGAACCCCCACTAATGTGCTTCCCATTGATTATCGTCCACTTGTGTCAATTAGCTGTTAGAAAAGGGCATTGACTAAGATAATAGTCCAAGAATATTTGATATAAAACATTCCTCCTCAACTGGAGTCACATTCTTGCTCTAGACACATCCTGGGGAAAGTGGGCCCAAATTTAAAGTACAAAAGTAGAGACACCGCATAAATAATTTATATGACAAGAAGGCTATCTCACAGCCTCTAGTTACTGGAAGTCCTTTTCTTCCTTTGCAGAGCCTTCAGGAGGCTGCTCTTAAATAATAGTTGTCCTCTGGGTTCTGAGACTTGGTACATTTGTTGAGTCCATAACTGGCACATTTCACTGTTAACAAGGGATTACAGTTCCTAAAACTGCCACCATTCCAAGGTGGAATTTTTTTGCAACCATTTCCATGGGCTTCATTTGCTATGGGATGAATGAATAAATTATTTATTAAGCACTTTAAGATGTGTAAATCACTGTGCTAAGCACTGGGAATACAAATAGAAGAGTTAAGACAACCCCAGATCTCAGGGAGCTCACATTTTAATCAGAGAGAAACACATATGAAAAGTTTTCACTGCAAACAAGATGAAAAGGTCCCATGGTCCTTAGGATACAAAGGCAAAGTAGATAATAACTCTTCTTCCTTGATGTCATTTCTTGATAAAAAACCTTATAAACTTCTGATATTGAACTATTTAATGGTAAAAGGACCCTGGTAAGAAATTGATTTTCTGAATCTTCAATAGATATGGCTATAGCACTTGTGAAAGTAGTTGGTTACCAGGCTGCATCTCCACAGGGGGGGAAAGCATTATATTCTTCATTATTCATTGCCACTGGCTTAAGTAGACTCTACCACCAACCCTTATCACCAGAGTCTCTTCTGAAATGTGAACAGACTCTCCTGAACTAGAAGAGGAGAGACCCAGAGACAGAGATAGACTCCAACCCTCCATTAAGTGATTTTCTCAGAAGACTGACAATCTTCTACCCCTATATTTGTTTGACAATGGATTTTACTATCCTGAACTGGCTTGCTTTGTTTTGTATAGGAACCAAGAAGTCACCCAATCATCCAATCACAACCTATTTCCTTAGTGGCATTAGTTGTCTATCCAATGGTCAAAAGACTATGTTTTACTCAAATTGATTAATGACCTACACATCCCCATCCAGCTTACACATTGAATCATTTGTGCTGCCTTCTTTAATTACGTTAATTAGGAGATAGAAGTCCCCAGCCAGATGGAAAGAAAGAAGGAAGGAAGGAAGGGAAAACAGGGAACATAAACTTAAAGTAAATAAATAATAGGCTTGAATAATTGCTCACATCATTATTTCTCTTCTTATTAGGTATAATGCTATCCCAGAATGAATATTGTGACATTACAATAAACTAAAAATAGAGCTTATTAGAAATTAAAGGTAACTCTTCTTCATCTATGGATTTTTTTTAACAAGTAAACCTCCAAATCTCCCAAGGGCTTTAGTTTTTTATATTATTCAGGATATGGATCAAAATTAGAGATGCTATTCAACAAAATTTTAAGTTATTTATTAAGTACCTACCATGGTCAGGGTATCAGGCCTATCAGGCCATCAGGCCCTGGAGAGACAAAAAAAAGTGACATTAAGACCAAGACACCCTGCTCTTAAGGAAAGAAAAACATGTATTCAAACAATGAAACTATAGGCAGAATATAAATTAAATTCAAAGGCAATGTCACCTCACTTCCAATCACCCTTTAGCTTTCATGTCAGATTTAAAAGGCATGTATGTTTTCACAGAATCACAGAACTATGGAATAAAAAGGGGCCTTTGCCCAAATGACTGGCCCAAGATCATCTAGCAAGTTAGTGGCAGAATCTGGATTGGTTTTGTGAAACCGAACATCAACTTAACCCAAGAAACTCATGGCAGTGATTTAAAAGTATTACATAGATAATAGCTTTAAAATTTGACTCTCTCATTGTGACCATAAAACAATTCTCGAAGGCAGCTTTAAATGAAACAGTTTTCATTGTTCAAACATCTAAAAAGCCAACCAGCTTTCAGAAATGACTAAATGACCTACTAGTATTCCTTATTCTTTTTTCTTTTTTTAATGGAGGCTTTTGCTCCCCTGCTGAGACCATGTATTATATCCAGTTTCACATCAGAATGAATTTTTGTGGCTAAGTTTGAAAACCTCCTGAAAATAGCAATTAATAATGGAAAAGCTGACAGACCCATAAGTGTAGTGGCATGAATGGCACTGCTATAATTATGTGCCTTGGTGTGCTTATATACATGTAAACACATTATAAAAATATCGTATGTGTACGTATATGTGACAGTGTGTCCTCATACAGGTAGTTGGGGAATAGATTGCATATACATTCAATTCAATTCAACAAATATTTATTGAATATAAAATCTGTGTAGCCTTAGATTAGGTGCTATTAAAAATAAAGTTTAAATTTTATATTTGGGTAACCCTCCTTATTTCTCAAAGTATTTTACATTTATGATTTCATTTGATCCTCAAAACAACCCCTTACTTAAGGATATTGTTACACCATTTGTGAGATGAAGAAACTGAGACAGTGAAGTTAAGTAACTTTCCATCAGAGCAATCACTAGAATCTGGTCTGATGGCTCTAATTTCCAATTCTCAATTTTTCTACCACTCTAAATGACAATCTCTTCTTCAGGATCAAATGGTATGTCTTCATAATTGTAAAAGTGACATTTCGCTGTGGTAGAGTGCTAGCAGCCAGTTGTCAATAGCTCTAAAATAATTAGGAGCTTAACAGATTTCTTTAAAAAGACAAAGATAGTTCCTTGATTTCAGTATTTTAAAATTTGGGGAGACCCCCTGGTAGTTGCGATTCAGAGGAATTTTTTGTCAGAGCTTCCTCTGAAATCAGGGAAATACTTTGTTGAAGAAGAAAAAAAGATGTCTTAAGACCATGTCTCACTGAGAGAAGTCTGTATTTATATTAGTTTGTTCTCTTAAATCAGTCTCATCAAAACTCAGAGTTGGGATGCAACATTGAGTTGCTTTGCTAGAATCATGGACATTAGGGTAGATTTCAATGACTTTGGAAGCCAAGGAGAGTAGTCTTTTACCTTCATGTTAATAGAAAAAGGCTGGTGCTAGCAGTGAAATCTGAATACTCTTTGTCTTCATTTTTAAAAATTTGGTAATGTTACATGTTTTTGTGGAACATTTCTTGGCATGAGACTGATCACAAAGGCATTTTCAAGGGATAATAAAAGGATATTATATAGCCTCATACCTACAAAATCATTGAGATGTTCTACATTGTGTACATGTCTTCAGCTATTATTGAACAACCATAGCTATTCAGTAACTGTGGATTTGTGTTACTCTTCTAGGCATTGTATAACCAACAAGTTTCTATGTTAGACTTTAGAGAGATAGTGTGCATTATACCAAATACCAAATCATTCCATTTGTTACGTGTATTCTTATGCGTCGGTGTTTCATTTTTGATGTAAAAAAAAAGAACTTGTCAAAATATTTAATTTTTCTTTCACTAACATCTAATCTCAGTGTGAATGGTCAGAAGCCTAGTGAGAACAATGAGTCTCCCTGTTTAAGAGAAGTTCTCTAAATGTTTGTGTCCATGTCTGGTCACTTTCCAGTTTAAAAATGTGTGACTTTCCTTTCTAATGTTCTAGGGGAAAGCGATGGTATTTGCCCCACTCCGAGGGACTACTCTAAACCAGTTTTGCAATCTAGCTGAAAAAGCTGGTTTCTCTCTCCAAAGACATGAAAATTATGATGAACACATTTCAAACTTCCACTCCAAGGTTAGTTTTCTGCTTGTGTTAGATAACACTTTAATCCGCATTGCATTTTGAAGAGATCATGGTCTTTTTGGCAGGTAACCTAAATATTTGATTAAAGTACTCCTTAGGTGTGTTGCTTCTGAACAGCTATTTGTATCTGATTATTTTTGCGTGGCAAAATCATCTTTTATCTTTGCACGTCTAGGAGGATTTTACAGAAATAGCGCCTGTTTACTCTTTTTTCCAATAACAAACTAATCTTTCCATTCATAATAGTCTAATTTGTAGGATGCAGGATGGAGATGGCCATAGAAATGAATAATAAACAAGCATTTATATTTTAATGAAAAAACCTACTGCCTTTAAGTAGGTTAAATGCTTTGCTGTCCCAAAATAAATAGAAGGTGAATGTCTAATTGTATCATATTGTACTGTAAATCCTTATCTCCCCTGGCTTTATAGCTGGGTCAGTTGGCAGTTTCAGACCGCTAAATCTCATACAGAATTTCACAGTTGCGAGGTTATATGTCAGATCGAGGAGCTACAAGATTTAGGTCAAAAGCACTTATCTGAGAGTGATTTCTAAGCTTGCTTACATAAAGCAGTGTTATCAGCCTTTTTATTATTTATAGGAAAAGAGTAATGTAGGACACCGAGAGGCAGGTGTTCAGCAGAAAACTTTTTAGGAATCCCACGGTTGTTAATACATGTCAGGCTTATCAGGATCACGTTTATTACCTCTGATGATTTTAGGGCATTGCTCCATGCCTCAACAGAAATCTCCTGCGCCAGCTAATGTGACCTCAGCAAGATCCTTGGACTTGTCATGATTTTGCAAGTTGTAGCTGCAAAAAGTAAAGGCTTGACCTTGATTTTCTTTTCCTGGGAAAAAATTAATAGCCTCCTCAACACTCTTTAGTCCCCATTAATCTAGTAGAAAAATGCCTTATTTTTAGGGAAACTGGGGGCAGATTGAGTTTCATCTTTGAAGAGGGAATGAGGAAGCCAGGAACTTCCTGGAAATGACTTGACTACCTGGGGTCACTAGGGTCCCATTTTAGTCCCTGGAAGAAGGTTTACTAAAATGGGACCTTGTGGACTGAAAGAGTTAAATACTTCTCTAACTAGCAATTTATTCCTTCCGACAGAATCTGGTCCACCATTTATTATAGAAGGGGAGGGGAAGAAAATTACATGTAACTCAGCTCTCATCCAGTTGCCTAGAAGCTTATTTTCCATCATTCACCCCACCCCCAGAATAGGAGGAATGGCTTTTAGGATATTATGTGGTAGGTGGAACGTTCTCTCATCCTCCCCCCTTTTTCCCCTCCATCTCTCATAACAGAACGGTCTCCTCTCCAGCTATAGTTACTAGGGAAGAGATTAGAGGTACAGAGGTCACCTGATGATGAATTTTAACATGGTACCTTGCACTCATATAAATGTGAATCATCATTATCATCTCCTGGAACATCAGATGTATTTTATCATTGTCAGCTTGTAAAATCCAGGGTACCGGGTGATTACGTGGGGCTCTGCACTGAGGGACGTGTCCACTCTATTGTCTACAGTGACCATGCTAAAGTTAACTGTGGAGTACTTGGCTTCCTCCCCCCTTTACCTGTATGTGCTCAGTAAATAGTCTCTGCCTAGTGCCTACCTCAGCATGGTGCACGCCCACAAATAAGCACCCTCAAAAATAATCATCGACTGATTGACTAGTTTCTCAAAAGTAGCATTTATTGAATAAGTAGAATTGACAGAGGGCCTTAATTCATTATCTCAGCATAAATGTCTAAAAAATCAAAGTATGTGAGTTTTCCCCTTTTCATTCATTTTATATATTACCTCAGGGATCTCTTTTGTCATCTTTTAAGCAGCAGAAATGTATAATACAATACTGCTGGGAGGAGTTGTGCAGGTAGAGCTTTAAGTAATTGATATAACATAAAAGCAACAATATACCCAAAGTTTTTGGTGGTCTTTAGTCCAAAATGGAAAAAAAGGTGCTGGATTTAGAATGAGGAGACATCCTTATTTTGAATCCTGACTGGCCCTTGGTTTTCCTCATCTGTAAAATGAGGATGGAAGATACCCTTCCAGTTCAAAATCCTAAAATGGCACCATGATAGTAGGATGTATGAAGGGAGGCCCTCTTGTCCCCCAAACCATACTAGAGAGCGCCAGGCTTTCTGACATTCGAATCATTCCTCTCAGGACGGACACATACCAGCAAAACTAGAAAGCTTACATTTGTAGTTATAATGTACAAAATGAGAGCCTGCAGGAGGGATTCCCACTGAGCGAGGGCAGTTGGGAGAAGCTGGTGGCAGAACTGGTCTGGACCCTAACCGATTCAGAGAGTGACCACTTTCCTAAAAATTGATTATGTATCAAAGCCACCAAGAGAGCTCCATTGTTTCCCCTTTGCCAGCATCCCAGACCTGCTCAGGACCAAGTAGGAAGCGCCGCTGAATACTGGACAAGTGACCCAAGCCCAGGAAGACCTCAGAGTAGGGTGGGGGGATGCCTTTTGTGGGAGCCCCCATATTTAAAAGTTTTCCCTCGTACTGAGGGAAACCAGTTGTCTTGCCGTCCATCTCCTTGCAAACTTTCCATCTTCCCTGGGATGAGACTGCTCCCAAATGAAGTAGGAGTTTTCCTTGAGGCTGCATGTTATCCTCTTAGCCCTACTGTTTTGGAATAGAGCGTAACCAGCTGGAGAACTGTAAGACGCCTGATAATTCAGCTCTTTGCTGCTGTCCCGTCTTAATCTTGTTACACAAATGGTTGTGAAGAGATTCATGAATTTTAATTTTGCCCTCTGCATTAGTGCCTCATGTCACTCATACACAGCTGCCTCCTATGTAGAGTTTTTCACCCCTCCTCCTACAACAGGGGGAAAAAATTAGTTACAATCTTGGCAGTAGTGCAAGTTAAAAAAAAAATCCACAGATTTAGGCAGCCACCCATGAAGCTGATTAACAGTCAGTGATCAGGAGGAACAGCTTTGCCTCTTAAACTTTTCACCTTTCATTGTTAGCTGTGAAATTTTATTTCCGTTAAAAAAGCAAGCCTGTAATCAAATCTGTGCCATTCTATACTTTCTGCCAGGGCTTTGGTTATATTGCACCCACCTTCTGCAACCACCTTGCTCGGGAGCCAATCTGCAGGAGGTGGTGGATGCTCTGAAAATACTGGCTTTGCATCTGTCCCAAGTGTGGCGAGGAGAAAACAAAACCCAGCTCGCCACTCCTGCCTCTCTCGGCCCTTTTGCTAGCTATGGAAGGCACTGCCCAGCTGGGCGGCTCAAACGTGTCCAGATGTGAGGTTGGCAAATTGTTGAGTGGCACAGAGCTCTGACTTAGGAAATGGCTGGAAATGTTGTCAGCTTGGAATTTTATTAATAAAAATCGCCTCATTCATGAAAATCGCTTTTAAATTGCCATTTCCTCTCAAGCATTGTGGTTTTTTTTTCTGTCTAAAACTACCCGTGTTGATTTATTTTCTCTCTGTGTGTATGCATGTGCTCACACACATGTGTGCACTTGGTAATGAAAATAGTCTCTGGCTCCGTAGTAAAGTCAGGACATTGTGTCAAAAGAACGGCCATATTGCATTTCTGCTTATCTATTCAAAATGCCACATTATAAGTGGCTGGTGCTCAGAATCTGTGTGGTGTGCTGTTGATAATTGTGGATACTGTAAAGGGTAAACAGTATGAACTCCACTCCTGCGGCAGCTATTCACAGGGTAAGGCTGAGTGTGTTACATCCAATTATGAAGTAAAGCATAATGCTACTAATAGCAGCTATGTAATTTAGTTCAGTCCTCAAAGACCTTGCTTTAACCTGCAAAATTGAAAAATTGTTTTATTCACAATTTGCTTTTTGTTCATTTTTTTTAAAAGGTGCCTTTTCATTTCTTAAAATTATAATTATTAATTGGGCACAGAAATATAGCTTTGATACATGGAATTACTCTTAAGCCACATAACATTCTCCACCGAAGCAGGTATTTTTCTAACTGTTTTGTGTGTGTTTCAAGTACCCTGATGCTATAGTCTTGACACGTTCATGATCTGGTGACAGGTTATAATATTTTCTTGGAGGGTTCCCTCCTCCTCCATCGCCGGAAGGGCTCACATATGGCATTGAACTGGACCTACCCCCTTCTAGGAATGAAGCCTCCGTTTTGGCCTGCAGAGGTCAGCACAGAATCCAAGTTAAAAGTGGTTTCTAGTCCATATTTACAGAAGAATTATTTATCCCACATATTACCTCAGGGACTTTATAAAGAGCTCATTTGAGTCTCTCTCTATTAGTACATTGTGAGTGAGTAGGTCAGCTGATTCAAGCTGAGTAATCAACTTTCCTTTATCCCCACTCCCTGAGGAAAGAATTCAGCTGCCTTTGCCCCCCTCTACCCAGTGTAAAGCATTTGGGGGGGAATTCCCTCTGTCACTCTCCTAAGTGGGGGGCAAGTAGGATCGGAAATGTTTGGACATAGTAGGTCCTGACTGGTGATTTTGCTATAGGAAATCTGTGAGTTTATTTATCTATTATTATTATCTATTCCTCTAAGAATGAACAAAATGGGAAACTGAGATAAAAAAAAATAAAGATTAAAAAAAAAACTACGTTGGTGTGACAAGAATCTATAAAGACCTTTCCAAATTGACAATCTTCTAGGAAATGAATTGAAGTTACTTCAATGATTATGCAACCAATACCTCGATAAAGTAGATTAGAAAGAAAAAACTAAATCAGCTTTTCCCCCATGCAAAGAGAAAAGTGTGTTAATTAATGAGGGGCCCAAAGCTTCCGGAGCCACTTCCCAGTTAAGAACTATGCTCTAAAGAAGGTCTACATTCCAATTACATTTACAGTAACCTCTCCTACACTAACTCATATTTTATTTTTGGCCATGGGGGAGTGGGGAGAAAGCAGAACTGAGCTGTTCTATTTGTTTAGAATGGAGGTTGTGTTTGTCTGATGTATATCAATCCCTAAATTAGCTTATTTTCCATTTGAAAACATTCTGCAAGGTGTCCTTATCCCCCATCATTTTTTAAAAATAAAATATTTAACAAGTATTTCTTAAAAATCCAATCAAAGATCTCAGATTAAACACTCAAAAATATGACTTTGCTATTTATATCTTACAAAATATCTTTTACCATTCCGGCAAATTAAGGATATGTTAATTCTAGATTTGTCAGTCTTTTTTTTTTTTTAATTTTTAATTTATTATGGAAGTCTTGATGAAGCTTGACCCAAAGAGTTGGTGCTCTGTTTTTCTCTAAGAAAGGAATTTTTGAATTTCACATCATTAATTTAAAAATAAATAAATAGCAAACTCTTCAGGAGCAGCTACACGGCCTGATATATGAGCCCAGACAAACCTTCTTGTTGTGTCGAGGCATTGCCAGGCTCTGGTAATGTCTGGCGATCCCTAACACAATGAGGTGGGGAGGAGGATGGAGCTTCAGCATCATTACACATAGCTTGGTCTAGGGTTGGTAAGTTAACCTCCTGGTGAAAAAGTTCACACTTTTTGGTGAAATCCTTGGGTAATATCATTAACTTCCTGAGTCACTAATTTGTTTTTAGATTCTTTTTTTGTAAAATGCTGTTTGTGTCCTGAAAAGTGCTGTTCACAAAAAATAACTAATGATTCATATCTTCATAATGCTGTCATTGGGTTTTCATAGAGTACTAAAATTATGTTTGCCTTTAAATTGTGTATCAGACTGTGGATGCTTAGGGATTGATATTTTTTCATAAAAGATACATTTAGATAAAAGGTTAAAGTAAGTTATTATCTATAGATTAAAAACTCATCTTCTTAATTTTTTTTAAATTTTCAGTTGAAAAATGAAGAATGGGACACATATGAAGAAGATCTTCATTATCCACTTCTACTAGTTTTAAGCAAACACGGATAAAAGACTAAACAACTCAGTGAAGGCAAACATCAATATGTATAGTCATATATTTTTTCAAAATAATATGAACATGTAATTGATAAGAGAAACATGTTTGGTTTGGGGATTTTTTGATAGGTTGCTTTTTTTGTTTGCTTTGTTTTGCTTTGTTTTTTCGTATTGATAATGGAAAGTCCTAAGATTTCTGCATTGTATCACCTCCAGAATATTGTAGGGTTTTGAGTTTCAGGTTTTACCTTTTTTAAAATACAGTCCTCCCAGCCGACTTCATGCTTTTTCCTAAACCAAACTGTTTTGTTTGCCTGTGAAAACTCACATATATTTGTAGTAAACTCTAATGCTTTTCTGATTAATTGGGAACAAAATTCTTTTTAGTTAGAGTTTTTATATAGGTTTCTTTTGGGGGAGAGACTTCTAAACAAGACATGTCATGATTCTTCTTTCCCCAAAAAAACTCATTTCTTTGGAACCTCCTCGAAATTAACTGTCTCTCTCTCTCTCTCTCTCTCTCTCTCTCTCTCTCTCTCTCTCTCTCTCTCTCTCTCTCTCTCTCTCTCTCTCTCTCTCCTTCACACACACACACACACGATGCTTTTTTTCCCCTACAGATGTAGTGATTTCTTATACATCAGACCAAAGCATCATAAACTGACCATTTGTCCTTTGGACACAATAGTTTGCCCAGCCCTCTGCTCCTCCTCTCCAATTATGTGTGATTAGTCTCAGTGTGTTGTGTCAAGAAGGGGGAGTGTGCTGAGTGCTTATTATCTGTTTAGGTACAAGAAGAGCACATTTAGGCTCTGACTATGAATGAAAAGTGAGCCTTTATCGAGTCTAAAATCTAACTGCTGCTAGTCTGCAGGCCACTTTAAAAACAGGTCCTTCCCAGAAAAAATTCTAAACAAATGACTGATAAACTGGATTGCATATATGGGATTTTTTTTTTTAAAAAATCAGTCTTATAATTATCTTATTTAAACTAAGGATATGTTGTTATTTGAAGTACTTCCAGGGTATAGTAAACATTACATGGGTGTTACCCAGGACAAACAGAGAAACACTTTTCTGCAGGGAATCTGAGCATATTCTTTCCTGGTGCTTCATCAAAATGGTTTAAATGCTTTTGTAGAAATCCAGATGTTTATCTGTAAAGGATCATCTGTGCACACTTAGCAATAATGCCATTAGCAGGTTGTCTCTGCATTCTCATTCAACACTAGGGGCAAAATAATGGATATTTAATTTAAGGACCTTTTTAAAAAAAATTAAAGAAAAGGAAAATTTTGATGAAGATCCTTTAGCACGTTAAACAAACTTAGCTGTCATAAAAAAAAAACACCCACTTCTAAAAGTCTTCCTCTGTTCATATCTATCATCAAACAAATTTTTCACCACCATCAGTTTGCATGTCCTTATATTCACCACTTTTTCTGCTCCATTAGAACACCTAGACAGATCTCTGAAGGCATAGGTCAAGTCGCAGTTAGATCATACATTTCTTTCCCACAAAAACTTGAATTGCAATGCCAAGTGATGGGCTAACATCACAATAACAGCAATTTATTCCTCTTTGGATAAAACAGCAGTCTATTCTCAGTGTTAGATAAAGACCAGGGCAATGCAAACCAGCCATTTAGCTGAGTAGTTCAGCTAGTGGTAGCTCTCCTTTGGGGATTGTAGGGGTTGCATACTGGCTGAATATTTTCTTGTTTAAAAATCAGAAGCATTTGGGATGTTTTAAATAACAGTACAAATTGTTGTCCTCCTCTTTTTTTATATTGAGGGAAAAAGCAGAGAATTTTTCCCCACCAAGGCGGTTACAAAATCTGAAACAAAGAAAACCCCATCTCAGCACTGACACCCCAGACTGCCCGTTCTTTCTTTTGAGTGTGTGATAAATACAAATATGCGCCTATATTCACACATACACAACAGAATAATTAGGCTGTCTCATGAAAATACATAAATGGACAAGAATTTCATTTTCATTTGGTGTTTAGGGTAAAGAAATGTCGGTATTTCTTTCGCTGAGAAGAAAATGTATTTTTTTTTTAAATGAACTGCTAAGATTTAGTTTCTTATGTCTGCATTGGGTGTAATGCTACCAGATTCTGGTAAAAGATTGCGACTTGAAAACTTTCAAGGAGATACCTAGGATATTCCATACTTACAAATACACACAGTACAGGGGCCTGCTTATTGAATAAAAATATGGAAATTGTTGACTATAAAAAGTTAATGGTTCCTTAGTTATTCTTTCTACTAAAAAAAAAACAAAAAAAACCACAACCTTTTCCTGGGAATAACCCTACTTTTTAGATTTCTTAGAAGTCTATAGGAGACTGACATTGTATACTGTGGTCATATTCAAAATGTGATCAAGATCTAGAAATACATATCAAATGTTAACAGAATGCTGATCGTGGAGTCAAAAATCCTTTGACATTAAAAATTTCCATGTTGATATATCTGTTGTTTTCTGATTAAAATTATTTTTACATATTGCTGTTAGACTTCCATAAATAACTGCCATTAAAATGTATGATCCATTTCATTACACAAGCAACTCTTTCAAAACGAAGTCTTCTATCTGATTAGAAACTCACAAGTATTATGTCACTATATATTTTTCCTAGCTTCTGAAAAAGCTATACCACATTTAGGATAAAACTTAAATTCCTAGAGCACCTCTGTCAGGCTAAGTTAATTTTGTCAATGCAAAAAATTTTTCTGATATTACTCATAGTGGTTTATCATGTGATGCTCTGAAAAGCCAATTCGAGTTAGTTATGAAAAATATATTTTATTTTAGCACAAGACATATGATGTGAATTGGGATATAAGTGCTAGAAAAGGCTACCTAAGAGGTTGATGCTATTTTGTATAAATCGTGTATTTTGTTGGCTTTTTGACTGAGCATGAAAATGTAACTTCCATTAGGGAAGGGTAATTTAGTTGCTTGGTATTCAGCAGAAAACTTGTCGGGGCCATAAAAGCTTTTCTGGCTGGTTCCTCGGGTGTTTTCAGAGAAGAGCTGCCCACCCCTTGCTGTTTTTCCCTTTGGCTTCAGTATGGGCCGAATTTGCCACTACATACCTGTTGAATCAATTTTGGGGATCCAGCAGTTAACTGAATGAATAGAAGGATTAGTGGCCCTCCAGAGCCCTATTTCAACAGCCAGGTGTCTGTCCTAACTAGTTAACTGCTTTTGACAGTTGAAGAACCTGGTTTTAATGCTATAGGCAATGGGGTTTGTTTCCCCTCCCCCTAAACACCTCCCCATACACACACACCTCCAGGAGCTGAATGGAACATACCTTTTCCTAATAGTTTGGATATTTTTTTTTTTTTTTTAAGGAATTGACCATCCTTTTCCCACCTACCCCCACCTCCACCTAGGATGCCATTGTGCTTAGTCAGCACTTGACTTGCAGACGACCATAACACAGTACTGTGTCAGCCTTGGCCATTTTCCTAGAAAGGGCTTTGGAAAGAAAGGTTGGGAGGTTATGATAAGGAGAAAATCGAAGTGTAAAAATGGCCCTCCATATTGGGGGAGGAGAGACTGTTTAGACTACTGGGACTTGTCTCTCTCTAGTCTGCAAATCCCAAATGCCCCTCGGAGGTTAGGATCTCCTGGGTCCAGGCCGTATGAATTATGTAGAGCAAGTTAGTCCCCCTTTGAGGAAAACTAAATTTGGAATCCAAAACTGTTTTTCCTCTAAGGAGTGAATTTCAATGTAAGGCAAAAGCTATTTTCTTTTTTAATAAAGCAGGACATTCAAAATCTTCGGGCAATTTTTGGAAGCTAAATACCACTTGTTTTTCACAAATTTCTCTTCACTTAGGTGACTGGCATAGGCTACGGGGATCAATGTGGTCTCTGCCTTGGAAGTCTGTGTATTTGGGGGTGTGCTTGGAGAGGTTTGGTTCTGTCCTTTCTTCCTCCTGACTTTTCAATTAATACACTTTCTAATAGATTAAACAGATCATACTGTGACTTTTAAAATGTCAACAAGCTAGTAAAGAGAAATATAATAAAATGGCTAATGGGAGATTCAGTAGTTAATAGAGACCCTGAAGTATGAGCATATACAGTAGCTGTATATTGGAAACTGTGCAACTGAAGATGGCTTAGTATTGCAAACTGAGGAAGAAAATTGTTTTTAATTAGCACCTTCATAAGAACTGCTGATTAATACTGTTTTGTTTGGTGAAAGGCTTTCAGCTGAGTAATTTGTGCAGCCATTTCAACAGTTTTGTTAGAGCGGATCTCCTGTTGTTAAACACAAACAGCAGATGATAATGGTGGAAGATGAGTTTGTCATGTAACAATTTACCTTATAAAAAAGCTTTATAGAAAACCCAATACAGTAGGTACCAGCAGAAATCACATATTTTAAATCCTTCCAAAATTGCAGTGTGCCATGCTTGTGTTGGGTTGTTGTTGTTGTTGGGGGGTTTTCGGAGACTAGAAACAGATTTTATATCATTTATAAAATTATATACACAATTTAAAGGTGGTGTAGCATGGACAGACCACTTTCCCAGCTACAGTTTATATCAGAGCAGCAAAGTAGCCTTGTATTTAAACACTTTCTAAACTACACAAAGCAGGTTAGAATATCGAAGCCTAATTAAATAATATACTTGCATATAAATTTGCACTGAAGGTAGATGTAGGGAAAATAAGAATCACCGTTCTTCTACTAGATACGTTTAGCCCACATAAGACCTTAAAAGATCGCTCTCATTTTCTCTTGGGAGGTTTAATTAATCACTTTTTTCCTCCTTCTGGGGAATGTTTTTAACCGGCAAATGAAAACAGTCCCATTCATTGGAACCTGACCGGAGAATAAGATGCTAATTTCAGTGAACTCTCATCAAATGCATTTTGCCCAAGCCAGAAGCCTGGGAACTTTTTTTTTTTTTTTTAAATCAAATGCAATGGCAAAGAATATTTGCATTAAAATATTACACTAACCAAGGCTGGTAAGAACTGTAAATTATCGGAGTGCCATAAACGAGCATGAGATTTTTTTTCTTTTTCTTTTTTTTTTTTTTTTTTTTTTGTAGACAGGCCTTCGGGGTAATAACAAGGGTTGAGGCTCAATAAGGTTTAGACAGCATAATAGTCTACAAAGAAAAGCCACAGAGCGCTAATGTGAAGGAAGAGCTGTCCACCACATGCAGCAAAAATCACCAAAGGTCATTTTATGGTAGCAATTGTGACATAAAATTGGTGGTCATGCTACATGTCTAATACTCAGCAGAGCTTTATAAATGATGGCCCCTAGCGATGGCTGTCATTAAGTGCTTTCATCATAATAAACTTTAAACTGTTGGCTTTATGAATCGCCAGCCAGCTTCAGCTGTTCGTTGGATGGAGCTTGCAGCGCCTTAAGTGTGACAAGACCTATTAGGAATTGCAACCATGTTTCAAGCGTACTTGGCTTTCCCACTCCTGGGGTGATTGCTGCCTATTAAACGGCATCTGGGAAGATTTTCCTCCAGCAATCTCTGATCAAGAGCTTTTTTGGGGGGCTTTGACCTGCATTTCCTTCAAGACTTTCTCTGAGGAGTTTTATAAGAGCAAAACTCCAGAGGATTTATAGCCACTTCTGATTAATACCTTTTCATTTTTTTTCTAGCAACTCTCCCAGTGCTGCATAGAGAAAAGCTTTCATTGTTCCTAAGGTGCTTATTTGTGACCTTTTCTCTGCTTCTGATTACCTCTAGCATGTTCTCAGTGAAATCCTCGGGGTGGAACCAAGACAGTTGTTGAAGTTGTTACAAGCTATAGAGAAAGAGAGAGAGGGGGAGGGAAGGAAAGAATTGGGGGGATGGGGAAGGAGAGAAAGAAGGGGAGAAGGGAGGGAGGGGGAAGGAGAAAGAGGAAAGGAAAAAGGGAGAGAAAGAGGGAGAGGGTTGGAGGGAAAGAAAAGAGGGAGAGAGGGCAGGAGAAGAGAGAGACAGTGAGGGGGGAGAAAGAGGAAGAGAGAAAGAGGGACAGAGGGAAAGAAGGAGAGGGGGGAAGAGAGGGAGGGAAAGAGAGGCAGAGGGAACGAGAGAGAAAAAGAGAGGCAGGGAGAGAGAGAGAGAGGAAAACTGAGGAGAAAAGGAGAGGGAGAGAAAGAGGAAGAGGAGGAGACTTAAATATGTTAAAGAAATACATGCACAAAAAGGAACTAGCCCCACCTATTTCAACGCCTAACCAGCAGTGACATCAGCAGCCACCCGAAGAACAGAATGCATCCACAATGAGCCCTCCGTGTAAATTGAACACTACACATAAAGATTTCATGATTCAAATTACACTTTCATTAACCTTTCACACGGGAAGTCTTTTAGTTTCTATAAATCTTCCAGTGACTTACCATCTGTCCTGCTGGTGTGAATAATAGATGTTTGGGGAATCACTAGTATAAACCCAGAGTATTTAATTTACAAGGACAAAATACATTTTTCAGAGCCACTTAGAAGGGACTTTAATTACTTCTTGTCACCTTTTCAAACTTGCTGGGTGGTGTTGTTGATTTTGGGTTGCTGTGATGGTGATGATGGTGTTTTTTTACCCAGAATTCTCTGGGGTTGACTCAGATGTTTGGGCCTTGGTAAAAGCTTTAAATGTCTAAGACCCTGGCTTAATACTTTTATTAGTCTTTCTTTTAAGCCAGGTAATGTCCTAGGAGATAGCTAGTTGAATGTCTCAGGTGTGGACCATTACACAATTAAATTACCAAACCTCAGAAGGGATTAGATTAGGGCCCAGCAGGGAGCACCTGGGAATTCTTGGGTAGAGAGAGGATTTTTAAGTAGCAGGGCCTCTTCACATGAATAGCATCTTCCTGCTTTGGAGGCTATCACAAACTTGTTTCTCCAGATAAAGTATTTTTCCTGGGAATGGGATGTCATAGTATGAAAACCATTTTTCAATGCTCCAAGCCAATAAAAAAAGGAACAAGAAGGAAGATTTTCTCATACAAAGGCTTGGATCTGTTCAAATATCAGCCCATGAGCAAGGATGAACAACCCTATTTCAGGACAGTTGTCTAGGTGCAGTAGGTAGGGTCAGTTTGAAGAATTTCATCTCCCTGGACAAAAGGTGTGTCTGAGAACTCCATATAGAAATTACCTCGATTGTCCTGGTGACATTAAGGAGAAGAATCCATGGTGATAATGTTTCATTTCCAAAGGAAGTCTTTCCATATCAACATTATTGCCAGATCAAATTAACTCATTAACAAGGCCATCTTTGACTACCTTTCCCAGACTATTCTTATAAACAGCTATTATCATTCAAAAATTCCTTTACTCTTTCTTCAACATTATTCTCTACCTATACCTCTTTCAAGGAAAAGGAGAAGGAAGGAAAAGATCAAGGGCAGAATTTTCCTCCACTCCCCTTTAAATTATTTTTTCTTCAATTTCTTTTATTTCACTCTACCTCTACACACTTTCTGTTGACCTCAGTTGAGTAGTCCTCGATTAGTAATCTTGCATTGCTCACCCTCCTAACATTCCTCAAGAGAGCTACCCTTCCAGAATCTGAGCCCTTTCCAACATAGCAACCCCAGCTCACTCTGCCTTGGAAATCAGCGAACTCCTGATGAATGAATGAAAGCATAGGAGGTTTTTAATTTGTCTAATACTAGGGGGAAAGCCTTGTGGCAGGGATCCTCATTCATTCTGCTTAGCTTCTCCCTGGCTACATCCCCTTAGCCTTTATCTTCTCCTAATGATTCCTTGTTTTCATTAAGGGAAAACCCTGGACTGGCTCATCTTTCCTCATTGGCACTATAATAAATCTCACCATTCTAGCTCTGTGACTGACGAACAACTGGCTAAGTAGTCTGAGAGTGTTCCTATTCTGGATGGAAATCTATTCAACTCTATATGACATGAGATCTTTGGCTTTTCTGTATTTATTTAGGCTGTGGAACTTGCCAGTCAATGAAATGTAAAAGTTCTTCATAATACTTCAGTCAAGGTCAGTGAGCAAGTCCATCCTATCCTAGTCTTGTTTTACAAACATGCAAATAAGCCAGAGTCCTAGTATCTCCTTGGAACTTGGAAGAAGGTCACCAGGCTGTTTCTAACTTAGGATGGTTGCATTTAAAAGCTTTAACCAAATGACCCTTTTTTCCACCTTCAAGTGCATTATACTTCCTTTTTTATTTTTTCTTCTCCACTGCCTTCACTTTCAGAAGTGGAGGTCACAGCCTCCATCTGTTTACATTTAAATGGAAGGCTCTCATCTTATTTCTTCTTGGTCAACAGTGACCAAATTAATTTTGTGAGAGCACCCTGAGGTCCAGAGGGGGTGAGACAGAGAAGAAGAGAGGGAAGAGAGCATATGCATAAAGCATCCTATAAGTTCTTTGGTTTTCTGAGACCTTTCTCCCTCAATGATACTAGTTCTTGATTCACCTTCATCAAGCGTGAGTGGGATCCAATGTGGAAAAATGAGTCTGTGACAGATGCAAATGAAATCACTGTGTTTGGTTTGACTATCTCATTAATCTGAAGTTCTCCATTCTTTTTTGCTTTCAAAAAATCATTTTAGGATGAAAGCTTTTGAGATTAGAGAGCACATTAATGTTCTCTAATTGCAACTCCAGCCATCTATCATGTAAACAGGACTACCCAAGTATCTTGCCATATTCCCCATTATATCCTTCTCCCTACCTGGAATAGCAGACCTCTTTCCCCCTAAGTCAGAGCAGGGGGGAGGGGGAGAAATCCACTCAGCTCCAAGATTCTCCTGAATTGTCTTGATTTGTGAGCAATATATGTCTTACATATCTCTAATATCTAGCTGGCTAAGGAGCAATGGAAATCAGTGGGAATGTGGCAAGGGAAGACTGTGACAGCAAGAATATAGCAAGATATTGGGTAAGTTCTAGTTTTCTAGAGAATGGCATATGGGGCATTTAGAAGTGATTTGCCCAATATTACATAGCCAATATCAATCAAAGATACAATTTGAAGCCATGGGTTTCCTGGCTTCAAAGGTAGTTCTTTATCCACTACATCATACTGCCTCTCATAGTAGACACACAATAGATATTTAAATAATACTTCTCCATACATTCATTTTTCAGTTGAGAATACTAAGGGAAGGTCAGAGTTATACAGGCAATGGTGTAGCTGGGATTTGAACCCCATTGTCTTTGACTTTCAAATCCAACTCTATGGGCTTATTGCTGTTTCTCCCCTGAGCTCCCTTTCTTCTCTCTTCCTTCTCACGTTAGTTTGAATATTTGACCATGACACTGAAAGGTTTCATGTGGTTTTACCTTTAATAGGTTATTCTTAAAGACTTTTAGTGGCTTTTTAATACCAATCTGCAAAGGGAAGGAAAAGGAATTGTGAGGTCTTTGGTATTATTACCTTTTAATCACCATTTAAAGGTGTAGGATAAATACCAGTGGAAAGAACATAAGATCAAGTGGGATGTGGTAGAAAGGACCCATATTCTAAGTGCTTGTTCTATTATTAACCAGGTATGTGACCTCCAAGCCTGGGTTTCCTTATCTTTAAAACTAAGATAATAATACTTCACAAGGATATTATATGAATCAAATGAGAATGTTTATAAATTTCTTATACCATAAAACATTTGATTTTTGTTGTTGAATCATTTCAATCATGTCTTATTCTCTGTGACCTTATTTGGGATTTTCTTAGCTAAGATACTACAGTGGTTTGCCATTTCCTTCCATAACTCATTTTATAGATGGAGAACTGAGAGAAAGAAAGTTAAGTAACTTACCCAGGGTCACACAGCTAGTAAGTGTCTGAGTTTGGACCTGAACACAGGTCCTTTTGACATAATGGTGGTATTATCTTGCTATTTTTTAGACCAAGTTTTATTTTACTTCTTCATATTCTGACATCATAAAGTAGTTGATGGTCAGGCAGGAATATTCTTAGAAGATTTACCATGTTGTTCCATGGGGCACAATGACAATTTGAAAAAGATCCCTCCTGGAAATCCTTAGTGGTTGATGAAAGAGAGGCCAAAACCCAATTTTTCACAGATTACAACCACTCTACGAGGTTCACCAGAGGAGTTAGCACCTCACATAGAGCCTTAGTTATAGCCAAAGTAAGTGGTCCCCTAGGTGATATGGGTTTGAAAGTCTGGAAATACCTATATACCTTCAAAAGAGGTATATACTTTCCCTGGGGGAGCCATTAGAGCTCTATACCTTTAAGCTTAAGGCTTTCACTTGTGTAAAAATATCCATTTTATTGGTTGTCATAGTAGATGCACATGGTAGTTTCAACCTCATGTCAAGGAGATGGGGGATAAGTCTTACTTTTGATACTTCTTGGCTATGTAACCATGGGCAACTCATTTAACCCACTTGGTTCCCTGAGACTATAAATTAGAAATTAATATAGAACCAGTAAATTGCTAACATGCATTGGTGGAGGGAACTCCCCCTGTATGTTTCCTCACAGGTCCAGTTCAAAAAGAAACACAAATAACATCTTGGAGAGTTAATCGTTTTCTATCTGCCCTCCCAACCCACAATATTGGACTTCACCTTGGAACCACTCTCGCCTCAACCATTTAAAACAGAATCCCACTTTTTCCTTACTTTGAGTCACTTTACTTTCTAGCATTTCCATAACATGCCTTCCCTGCCTTTCCATTTCCCCTTTTTATATTGTCTTCACCCATTCAAATATAAAATCCTTCAGAGCCAAGACTTGTACTACTTACATGTACTTTTATTCTTGATGTTTAGGACAATGCCTGACACATAGGACTTACTATTACACTTTTGAGCAACTAGATGGCTTGGTGGATAGAGTGCCACATGTGGAGTTCAGGAAGACCTGAGTTCAAATAAAATACAAAGGCACTGAGTGCCATGTTCCTTAGGCAAAGAAAGCGGGTAGAAAGGGAGGATATGGGAGAGAAAACAGAGAAAATGTAGAAACAGAGATGGGGAAGAGAACTTGAAGAAAAACTTGGCCAGTTCTATAGTTCTACATAGGATCAGTTCTGACCTTCAATTATTTATGAAGAGTCAAAAATGGAATGCCCCTTTGCTGAGCCAAGTCCGTCTCTCTGAAAGGTGCTCTTGTGAGAAAGAAGTTTCAAGCCTTTCTTTAGTTGTACTTGGTAAATTAAGGACACTTACTTAGTTTTCCATCTTGGCTTCTTTCCTTCTCACTTTGTTAAGATCATAAGGACTACCAAGAAATGAGAAGGGAGAAAATGAAGATTTGAGGATT
This sequence comes from Sarcophilus harrisii, assembly GCF_902635505.1. Classification (NCBI taxonomy): domain Eukaryota; kingdom Metazoa; phylum Chordata; class Mammalia; order Dasyuromorphia; family Dasyuridae; genus Sarcophilus; species Sarcophilus harrisii. Next base: position 84,591,874 of record NC_045427.1, read on the forward strand.
TCTTGATACCATCTTTTATCTTTTCCCCTTCTTCCTCTTTCCATATCTGCATTTCAGAGTTGGTGTTTTATGATATCTTTCTCTTTCAGAGTAAAAATAAACCACTCTGCAGTTTCTCCAACTAAAGTCAGCTTCTTCCAAGCAGAGAAGAGAAGCAGTGAAAGGGGTTTATTTTCCAATATCAAGGAGAGTGATTCTAATTTGTGGAAAGGGATGGAAAAAACCTAATTTGAGAGCCGAAGATCAGGAAATTACAAAAAAAAAAAACCAAGTATGTTTCAAAAGACTGTTCAACAGACTGATTGGCTGATTTCTTCCTTTGAACTAATTCTATCATGGAAAGAGAGGGCCATTTCTAGTCAACCTGATTGATATCATGGCTCCAGAGGAGAAAGTAAGACTGGTGAGTTTGCAGAGCCCTCCCTCACTTAAATCCATTGCACTTGTTTATCATAAAATCACTACCTTGCTGTCAAGGACAAACAACAATAGGCCATGGAAAGTCTATAGCCAGAGTGGCCATAGTTTTAGTTTCCTGGGAAAATTGAAACTTTTTGATCCCAATAACCCCTACTCATTATGTCATTATGATGCCCGGGATCCAACTCACATTTGTATTGACTCTTGAGGTTTGTAAAGAACTTTCCTCACAACAATTATGTGGAGCAGGAGAACTTTAACTCTATCCCCATTTTAGGGGGAAACCATGGCTCAGAGAGTTAAATGACTTGTCTTTCATCACATATCTAGTAAGTTCCTGCAGCAGGATATGAACTCAATTCTTTTGCTCTAAGGCCAGAGTTCTTTTTACTCTATTGATCTACCTTTCAAATAGAAGATACCAACCAATTTACCAGGATTTATAGGTCAACTTTAGGGGCTTTCACAATAATGATAGTGGGGAAAGTGAGGGGAAAGAATGAGGACTAAAATTAAAATTAGAATAAAAAATGAAATGGGAAACAAGAAAAGTGGGGAAAATGACCAATTAGCATTATTTGAGGAAGTAGATTCTTTTATGCTCCTGAAATGATACAGTGACTAGCATATAGTAATCCCTTAATAAATGCTTGTTGACTGATTGACTATGTCACCGCCAACTGATCAGAAACCACGGTCTAAGTAATCAGGAGTCTGTTAAATGCACAAGTATGGGTTATATCTACAGAATCAATCAAAGATTGGCAACTTGTCTGAGAGTCTCATGCCATATTTTCATTCATGCCCTGGTCTGGGTGAGAAGGGTAACACATAGCGAGACATCAAGAACCTGCTCCCCTCCTATCTTCACAGCCACAATCCGGGAATCCTGAAATTCCCAAATCTCAGGCTGCCAGCACTAAAGACATCTTGATTTTGGAGCAGTTGGCTATAAAGAAGGGGATACTAAGAAGACTGGCTTTCTTCTACTATTATCCTGGCCATTAGTTCACTAAAAGTCATCCCACATATCACATTAGGTATGTAGGCCAGAGTTGTCAACCCCTGGAACAGATGCTTGGAGATCATTTGGTCTGGAGCTTATGGAGCATCCAATCCTGCCCAGACAACAGTGGGTAGCTTACCCTGCTCCTAATGTAAGGAAAACCATGATCTGGCTGGTTATACTGAAAATATGGCAATACAATGCATCCAACTCCAGCCAGGCCTGAAATTCAAGGAGGCCTACATTTCTCATTTTTTTACTCCCCTCCTGCTCAGCAAGGCTGAAACGATGTGTTTGACAGAAAAATCAAATGTGTCTGTGTGATTCACTCCCATACAGTGTAATTAGGCTGCTTCTGATAATTTCTACTGTTTGCAAAGACTACAGAAATTAAGGCAAACATAAAGGATAGGGAAATACAACAAGAATATAAATACGCCAGGAGCAAATACATTCTTTGGGAGGGACAACACGCACATACTCACATACATGTATACATATGTAAAAACTCTGAGGAAGCAAAAGACCTAGTTAAAAAAAACAGAGAAAATAACTACTGTCCATGATGAATTCAATTTCACAAATGTTTATTAAAATATCTACTAAAATTTAGAGAAATATAAATGATCTAAATTTTCATTTTATTAAAAGGAATGATATGATCTATAATTGTCCAGTCATTTGTGGAGATGGAAGGATGTGATTATTCATGATTCTGTGTATTTAAAACTTCTAACTCTGGAGAGTTCACACATAAATTCATCTGAGGACTTCCTGTTACTTGCCTGGTTAACATATATAGAAGAAAATACCACACAGATTATTTTCCCTATTACCCCACTAAAAGTTTGCATACTAGCCTGATAAAACCTTTATTCACATGAACACTGCCATTTACATTAAACTGAAGTTCTGGATCTGAGCAAAGCATAGAAACAAATCCAATACAGAGAGTCTGATACTTCCTGCAACAGAATAATTCAACTAAAGTGAGTTTATGAGTTGGATACATATTAATCTTTCTCTGTTGAATGAAGGGAAAAGATTTAGAGGGTCAGAAAAGGAGGCTAAGAAAAAGCATATTTAGATTTGAATCTGGATATGGATGATCCACTGATTTGCCCAAGATCACAAAGCTAATAAGTGATGGAGGAAGGGTTCATACCCATTTCTCTTACTCTAAGTCAAGTACTTTCTTTTTTTTTTAACTACTACATAGTCAACCATTTTTTAAGCATCTATTATGTACCAGGCACTATGCTAAATGCTAATTATTAATATTGTCAAAAACATAAGCCAAAGAGGTTCTTTCTCAACATTCCCTAACCCTCTGAGTCATCTGTAAAATGAAAGGATTTATGATCCATTGACTTGCTCATGGTCACAAAGCTAGTAAGTGATGGAGGCAAGGTCTCTTTTCATTTTACCAGTGAGAAAACTGAGGTAAAGAGAAATGAAGTGACACAAGTAGTAATTGATATAGCTAAGCTTTGAATTCAAGTCCTATGAGTAATCATTCAGAGCTCATTAAATTTGTCTAGCCTCTAGTTTCATTGGATAATAATATCTGCCAAACCTACCTCACAGAGTGGTTGTGGACCTTAAATAAAATCATGTAAATTAAAACCATGTAGATATTGATGATTACTTTGATGCTTCAATATTTGCAAAGCACAGAATATATTCTCTCACTTGATGCTCACAACAACTTTTTCCCCTCCTTGAGGCAATTAGGGTTAAGTAACTTGCCCAGAGTCACACAGATAGTGTGTGTTAAGTGTCTAAGTGAGCTCAGGTCCTCCTGACTCCAGGATACCTCTAGAGCAGGTATCCACTGTACCATCTAGCTGTCTCTCTTACAACAACTTTATACTAGAGGACAGTGAAAGGACTTGACCACACTGTAAGTGTGAGAGGTCAAATTCGAACCCAGCTATAAGCCCAACACTTTGATCTACTAGCCATATTGCTTTAGGACTTTCCACTAGACTAATTCCTTGAGGGCAGGAACATTTTTTCCTATATCCCTAAAAGTTCTGAGTACACAGTAGGTACTCAATGTTGCATGCTTCACAGTGGTCCACTTTTTAAACTGAATACAGAGCAATTTTTCTTCACGTAAGTTAAATATCAGTGATTCAAATACTCAACTTCAAGGAAGACAGTTGTTAACCTAGCATCCTTTGACTAGAATTCCCTTTAAATTTTCAACAAGAGAGCCTCTGAAGGGACAGAGACTGAGGTGTTTAGATTCCGCTCATTCTAGCCCAAATTAAATATTCAAATTGGATTTGTTTCTAAGCTTTGCTCAGGCCTAGAGCTTCAGTTTAATGTAAATGGCAGTGTTACTCTGAATAAAGGTTTCATCAGGCCAGCATGTAAACTTTTAGTGGGGTTTGTATTATCCATTTAGAGAAAACAATTTGTGTGACAGCCTATCCATCATAATCCCCCTCTTCAGATTTATGGTCACAAAAGACTCTTAATACAGGAGATGTTCTGGGGGAGGAGAAACATTTCCCAAACAAGGAGTCTTGCTCTCCTAGGCCAGGTAACAAAGGTTCCAGAGGAATTTGGTGGGGGCCTCCCTGACCACCTGCAGGTTAAGCCATTGGTCAGTAGATTAACTACAGCTAAGTGTTTTAAAAAAAGCAAGTTACCCAGGAGAGCAAGCAAACAAAAATCAGACTGAAGGTTACACATGGTAAGCCAAAATTTAATAAATCCACCACTGGTGAGCTCAAGCAAAAAGGTGCGAAGTCTCTGGTCATTTTTGTTCTTTGCCCAGCCTACAGTCACTGGCAGTAGGTAGTAGCTTCTGAGCCCACCTGCAAATTGGAGGAGCCCTCAGTGAAAAGAAATTCCTCACTTCCCCCTTGAGCAAGCTTTAGTTTATTTACTCTTGGGTCTTCAGTACACCGGCTCAGTGACAGAGTCAGCAAAGAGCTTTCCTGTGGTGGTCATTCTTTTTGTTCATGTCCCTGCAGGGGACTGGGATGAGCATGAATCCGGGCTGGGGGTGGGTCTCCATAGGCCTTGGGGGCTGCTTCTCTAGACCCTGCTGAGGCTGTGGATCCTGCCTAGGCAGGAGGAGGAGCATTCCTTTCTCTGGCCATTGTACTCTCCCAGAGAAAGAAAGGTTCCATGAACCCGCTTCTCTGTGGCGACTGACCACTAGACTAGAGTGCTATCCTCCCCAGCACCTTTTTTGGGTTGACCTTAGATTCTGGGGTAAGAAGAGTAAAAGGTCTTTCTAGACGCAAGAACAAAGATTCTTAACCTGTTTTTTTTTTTTTTTTTTTAATTCATAGATTCCTTTGTCAGTCTGGCAGAACCTATGGCCCCCCTTCTTAGAATAAACTTCACAAATAAATAGAATACATTTGATTATACAGGAAACCAATTACATAGAAGTAAAGATCTACCTATCCTTTTATATGAAAATATCTAGCCATCTTTATCAATCAATCTATGATCCTAATGGATTAGGAGGTTGGTAAACTTAAAGAAGCTTTCTCTACATATCAGACAAATACATATCAGATGAATATGTACAGAGACATGTATGATATATAGAGAAGAGAGAGAACTATGTCAAGACATGGAGATATTTAGACATCTCTATGTCATATCTATATGAGATATTGAATATCAATATATCTAGTCAATATCTATTTATAGATTATCATATGATATATAGATATGGCTTCTTTGAGCTCACTAGCCTCCTGACGCATTAGATTAAGGATTCCAAGGGACTAAGAACTCTAGAAGAACTGAATGGTGCATCTGAGTTAGAGGCTTCTCAAATAAGACTAAAGTAGTAGCTACTGCCTTGTGGCCATCTTTCCCAGAGGAATTTATTCTGTCCCCTTGGGACTCTAGAACTTGGAGGAAAGAAATTCCTGTAAAAGCTGGTCTCCCTTTATCTCCAGCATCAGAGGAGGCATAAATAACATGATGCCGAGGTCACGTGCGGCCATCCTACCTGAGAATATCATCAAATCAGGAGCCAACCTCTCAATCTCAGTGAGTATGAAAGCCAGGAAAGGGAGAAGGGAGCCCAGTGCAGCCAACAGCCCCAAGAGGAAGCAGTATGGGTATAAAGTCAGAGCTTTATCAGGAAGATTAAGACAAGACGATAGAGTCAAAGGAGTATGGCAAGTTCCCTTTGTGTTTGAGGAATTATTCTGAAATTCCTTGGACAGGTTTGTCTAAGAACTCTGATCCATGTTTGCCTGTCCTTTCCTCGTTGTATGAATATGTTGTGGTGTTTGTATATAAATGTCTATGTAGACATATCTATATAGAGACATATAATGTGTACATGTCGTGTTTATCTTTTAATAGGGACACATGTATATAAATCCTTATGTGTATTTATACATTACAATGCACACATATATACAATATATGTGTCTATATATATATATATATATATATGCACTTATACATACATACATATACACCATACACATATACATGTCTCCTTTGGGGAACCATGCTCACCTGTGATAATCAGAACCTTCAGATAATGAAAGGTTATCATGGGAAGTCCCCATTCTCAGTAGAAATAATTTGCATTATCTCATCCATATTCCCATCGCTGTTTCCTTCACCCTACAATTCAATAGGATAAATAGAATTTTTTCCAGAATTCAAAGGCAGTGGGTGTTAGCATCCCTAAGCATTGATCCTCCTTTTAAGATGACTTTAAAGGAAAGAAATCTGAAATTGAAAACTAGACCAATCCAGTTCCCTCCTCATAGGTATAGTTTATATTCAGTTTCATGAGAACAATAAAAAAGGAAGATGAAAGAAGTGAATAAGCATTTATATAGCACCTACTATGTGCCAAGTACTGTTTTAAGTGCTTTTTGCAAATATCTCATTTGATACTTATAACAATCCTAGAAGGTAAGTACTATAATTATCATTTTACAGTTGAGAAAACAGACAAATGGCTAATGAGTGCCCGAGAACAGGTTTTAACTCAGATCTTCTAGATACTAGGGTCCTATCCAATGGTTCTTTTCATTTTGCCACTAACACTTTTTTAAAAAGTCATTAGGGATTATTTCCTTGGATTTCAGAAATGTCTATGCTCCAAATGAGATAATATTATAAGGCTCTGAGCACAGTGCCCCGAACATAATCAGCTCTGTGTATGTGCTTGTCCCTTTCCATCCTTTTTCTATACTCAACGAGGACATCTTGTCACCTAAGTCTTAAGAAATAGATGAGCTTTTTGAGCTCCAGTTGGTCAGTGTCTCACATTAAAATAGAACAGATAAATCATTTAACTAATCAGTCAAGGAGAAAGTGAGCCATAAATTCTCTTCACCTCATGTGGTGGTCTGCCAGTACATGACCACACTATCATATTGGTATTTACCTTGGTTCTGCTAGGATCTCCTCCTGCATTTTTCTCACTTCAAGTTTCCTAAGGGGCTGACAGGCACATAAACTTTGGGGAGTTTTCAAGCAGCGACTTGTTACCTGCATTCAAAGTTCTCTACCTAGTATTCTCTGTTTACTTACTACCAGCTACCCTCTACTTACATTTTCTGCAAAGTTGAAGCAACTTTTGGCAATGATTCTAGGAATTGGTAAGTGTCACAAATCCGTCTTCCATCATTCCGGAAAATACTCAACTACCTATTTATAGATTGATTTGACAAATGTTCTCTGACTACCTTTTATAAGCCAAGACCTATAACTCTGATAAAGATACAAAGATGCAAAAAAGATACAGGCAGTCCCCCAATATACTTCATATACTAAAAGACAGAGAGGTTATACACAAGTAATTATAGCTGTCCAGCCCTTTCTGTATTTCTTTATTTCCTGATTCTAAGGTTCTTTTTTTTCCCTTCCTATCTAGGGTTTTCATGAGTGAATAGTCAACTTCCTTTTCTGTCTCCTGTCCTCAATTCTGCATATCTCTCCAATACTTTCACTATCACTTCTTTATTTTCTTTCTACCTTCTTTTAAGTCTTTCCTAAGTCCTTATTTTAATTCCCCAACACTTAATTACTGGCCTCCATGAAGCAGATGAGAAGAACATCTCTGTTCTTGGAGCCTGTCAACAACATCCAGGGAATGAAATGGGTTCCTGCTATTATATATTATATATTAGATAAATCCCATTAAATTCAAGAGATATCTAGCAAATTTCTATAGCAGTCACTGTGCTAAGCTCAATGAATTTTAAAACAAAACCAAATTATGACACGCAGAAAATAATTGAGACCTCATTAATGTGTGTGTGTGTGGAGGGAGGGGTTCTACACTAGATATGTCTGTAGAATCCCAGGCTACCAGAGATCTTTAAAGACTGGTAATAATGTTCATGGGGCAGGAGATAGAGATGGGAAACTTCATCAAAAATTAAGTTCTAAACCCCAATGAATCACCATTAGCTCTTTGTCTGGCTACTTCTCAGTGACATCCTAAGGCTGAGAGTGATGACAAAGATGTTATGGCTTCATCCTACCTCTCAAGATTAATTTTAGCTCCCTGGAGCAATCATCCTTTACCTCCAAATAATAGCAACAATTTATAATTATATCATCCTTTAAGACTACTAACAATATTTTCATAGCTAAAGACTTTACCTTCTCCTCATTGTAACACCCTTTCCTCTCATTTTTGCCACTGGTTCCTGTGAATGTTAAAGCCCTCCAGCCAGTGATGATTGAATCCTAATCCATATTTCATCTGTATTCATCATACATGTCCCTCCTCTCTCAGCACATGAGGATCATATCCCTTCTTCAAGATTTAGTTCAGTCTGCCTCTTCTATCAAGTCTTCTGAGTAGATCACACTGATCTTTCCTATTCTGAACTCCAATATAACACAGAAATACATCTTGATTGCAATTTGTTTGTTTTTTAGAGATTAGGACTGGATTTGTTATTTCACTGATATGAGAAACTCCCAAAGGAAGAAATTTTCTCTGACAATATAAGTTAGTTAATACCTTTTCTGAAATTTCTAGTCTTAGAGAGTTGCCTCTGGCACTGAAAAGTTAAATGAATTGCCCACAGTCACACAGTCAATATGTCAAAGACAGGTATTAAACATAAATTTTTCTAAATCCAAAACCAGTTGTCTAATGACTATTATCATGTTGCCTCTACATTCTATTTTAAAGAGTTCTCTGATGGTGTTCTATGGGTGTTCCCCAATGAATATGTAAGATCCTCATGGGAGACCATGTCTCATTTCTCCCACAATGCCTTGAACAGGGTTAAAGACTTAGAAACTTGATCTTTTGCTGGCTCTCCAATGGATGCCTTGCCTTCTCATCCTGAACCATCCCTCTGTTTCCATATATCTTCTGTAGAGGATACACACAAAGTACTGGAGTTTCTCTACTAATTTTTCGATAGTCCAAGTTATTAAATGTATTTTATTGTAAGCCTTGAAGGCAAATACTATCTTTTGTCTCTTTTTGTATCCCTAGTACATAGTACATAGCTAGCACATAGTAGGTGCTTAATAAATTTCTAGTGAATTGAATTGAAAATTATACCCATCAGACTATTTATATTGCATTTCACTATCATTAAAGATTGAGGCCATATAAATGACCTCATTAATACTTGACTCGATAGTGAGTGAATAAAGCATTTATTAAGCATTTACTATGTTGTGTTAAGCCCTGATTTGGTAAAGATTCTACCTGGTACTGACTGACATCAAACTCACACTATCATTTCATGCCGATGTCCTGGAACATTTAAGAGATTCATTTCTTAGTTCTGTAACCAGTACAGAGCAGATGGCAATAGAATAAGGGCGTCTTATTAGGGACCTGTTTAGATTCAACCCCCGACTATGTTCAAAAATATTTTTTCAATACTTCAATGGATCTGGGATTTCATCAATAAAAGTATTACCTCCTGTGGTAGGGGAAACATTGACTCAAAGTAAGCAAGGCTAGTTTTTCCCTAAAAAGTCAATGAAACCATCCAAGAGACTTAATTAGTCCTGGGGATTAAGGGGCAAACCACTGATGTGGATTTCTGATTGCCAGAAACATAAAAAGCTCAGTGCAGGCACAGTCAGTACTCTTCAGACTCATTTGGCTTCCATTGAAAAAAGCACATTTGACCAGGTTTGTCTCTATCTTCCTATGACAGGAGTCCTTAACCTAGGGTTCATGAACTTGTTTGAATATCAGTGGTTTCCTTCATATGACTATGTGTTTTGTTTTATAAATCTTATAAGGATATTCTAAGAAGGACCCAATAGGATTCGTCAGATTGCCAAAAAGGGTCCATGGCACACAACATGTTGAGGACCCCTGATATAGAAGAACTAATTTGTGGATTGTATTGGACAGTCTTCACTCAAGACTGAAATAGCAGCATTTCCTCTGTTGGTCATCTTCTTGATAAAGATTCATTCTTTTAGTGAACTTGGGCTGCAAAGAAAGAAATTCCTCTAAAAATAGGCCCTAGTTCATGTCCTATGTCAGGGGAGGAGACATTGAGACAACCCTTTCTGCAGACCATCAAATCAGATATCCATCTTAGAGCAAGCATCAAGGTGACAATCTCCAACTTCCCCAAGGACGCCATGGATTGATTTCAAGGGGGTGTATAAACCTAGTTGGGAAGGGAGAAATTACACTTTTTTATCATTAGATCTAACTAAAACTTAGTATTTTCTCCAATTAATTAAAAACAGTTTCTGAGAAGAGGTGTCATAGGTTTCATCAGTGAGCCAAAAGGATCCATGATACCAAAAAAAGATTAAGATCATCTTGTTTATAGAAAAGAGGGAAGCAACATCTATCTGAACTAATATCACATCTTTTGCTGAGTGTTCATCCTATGCTATCTTTTTTTTTCTTACTGAGGCAATTGGGGTTCAGTGACTTGCCCAGGGTCATGCAGCTAGGAAGTATTAAGTGTCTGAGGTTAGATTTGAATTCAGGTCCTCCTGACTTCAGGGCGAGTGCTCCACTATGTCACCTAGCTGTCCCCTATCTTTATCTTTAAGGAATATTCTTATGCTATCTTTAAGGAATTTTTTTTGGAAATGATAAATTGTATAAATTTTTTCTTTTGTTCCAATCCCAAATCCAAACCACTAGACTAGCCTGACAGAAGCCTGATCCAGAGCACTTTTACTGGTGCAATAACTCATTTCTATATTTATTTGTTTAGATTCTCCCATAGATTTTCCACAGGATAGAACAGTGGAGAGCATTCCAGGCCTGGAGTTAGGAGGCCTGAATTTAAATTCAGTTTTAGACAGTTACTAGCTGTGTGACCCTGGGCAAGTCATTTAAGCCTGTTTGCCTCAGTTTCCTCATCTGTAAAATGAGTTGGAGAAGGAAATGGCCAACTACTTGAGTATCTTTTCCAAGAAAAGCCCAAATAGGGTCATGACGAATCAAATAAACTGAATAACTAAACAACAACAACAACAAAAATCTATTCAATGTCCTGGAAATCTTTCTCTAGACCAGGTCTTCTTAACTTGGCATCTCCTGAACCCTTAAGGATCCAGAATAGATGTGGAAGGAAGATGTTGGTGAATCTGGATATGAAAAATATATTTTCAATCTAATCTCTAATTGTAATTTAGTTCTTTCTTAAATCATTTTTAAAAATGATTGAGAAAGGCTCCATACATTTCACTAGACTGTCAAAGGGATATATAGTACAAAAAGTTAAGAACTACTGCTTCAAGTCTTTCTACATTTCATGGGTGCACTGTGTGTGCATCTGTCACTTTTAGCTCAGCCTACAAAGGAAGAGCTTTGTAAACCTCTAATTGTTCAGTTATGTCCAACTCCCATGATGCCATTTGGAAGTTTTCTTGGCAAAGAGTGGAGTGATTTGCCATTTCCTTTTCCAGCTTATTTTATAGACAAGTAAACTGAGGCAAATAGGGTTTAGTGACTTGCTCAGGATCACACAACTAGTAAACGTCTGAGGCAAGATTTGAACTCACAGAGATGGGACTTTCTAACTCCAGGCCCTGTGCTCCATGCACTATGGTGCCACCTAACTGCCCCACAAATGCAAAAGGATGCAAATGCAAGAAATAAAAACAAACCAAAAGGTTTAGGAAGCTCTGGATCTGATGCCCAAGAAGCAGCAAGGTGAGGCAAGAAGACCTGAATTCAAATCTGCCACAGTTGCTTGCTTAGTAGCTATAAAATCCTGAGCATGTCACTCAACTATGTGTACCTGAGTTTCCTTATCTGTAAAAAAAGAAAAGTAATAATAATAGCACTTTCCTTATAGGGTTCTCATGTATCTCATAGGATCAAATTAGTTATCATATGTAAAAAGCTTTGCAAACTTTAAAACTACATATATATATATACACACATATACCCATAGAGAGAAAGAGACAATTTATATAGAGAACATATGTATATATTTGTATAGAGAGTTTGTATACATACATATGTATGTATGTGAGCAATTATTATTTTTAGAATTAAGAGAGAAACATAATTTAACTTTGGGCCAGTCTTGGAAAAGGCATTGATTGTGAATTCTACTCTTGAATTCCAAGAATATCAGAGTTGAAAGAAATCATTCTAAAAATAAGAGCTTGCTTAGTCCAACTCCTTCATTTTATGAATAAGAAAACTGCAGCCCAGAAAATTGAAATAACTTTTACAAAGTCATATATTTTGAGCAAGTTTATTTAAGTCCACTGATAATATAACCTGCCAAATCTTCAGAGTGTTGTGATCTTACAAATTAGGAGATAAGAGTTGTGGAGATCTCTCAATATCCTGACATTTTCATTTTGGGTTGATGTGAATGTAATGGGAGAAGATGGATCACCAAGAAGAATCCAAGTTACTCAGAACCTTTACTACAGAAGATAAGGTTTTCAAGTTTAAGAAGTGAACGTGAAAGACATTTGTCTCTGATGATCATCATCCTTAACACTTGTGTCAGACAATGCAAAGCACTCTCTCTGTAGATATCTCATGAGATCCTTCCATCACTTTGGCACCTCATGTTCCCATTTGACAGATGAGGAAGTTGATTATCCAGAAAAAGTGGGAGTAAAACTGAAGTCTCAGCTTCCCAAGCCAGGTTTCTTTCCAGAGTGAAACACCCCTTACATTTTTACCAAATACACATACTGTTGAATTGATGTATATACTGGGCATTCATATAAGGAAATATGGTGGAACAGAAAAGAGTATTGGGCTTGGTGTCAGGATACCCGGATTTAATTCAGGGGTCAGACACTTAAATGAGCAGCATGACCTTGGGGAAAATCACTTTACCTTTTTAAGCCTCAATTTTTTTTTTATCTATAAAATGAGTATAATACTACTACTTATTCCAAAGGATTTCTAAAAAAATGCTTTGTAAATCTCACTATAATGAGAGTCATTATGTTATATAAGCATTTTCAAAGCATGTCTTTCTAGGTAGCTAGGAACACCTGTCTGCAGATAGTTATAATCTCAATAATTGACATTTACAAAGTATTTTACATACATTATCCCATTTGAGACATACAACAATACTGTGAGGTAGGTAAAAACAGGTATTATCTCCATTTTTATAGGTAAGGAAACTGAGCCCAATAAAAGAAAGGAACAAGTATCTACTACTGATAGGCACTGTACTAAATTCTTTGTAAATACTGTCATTTGGTCCTTATAATAACCCTGGGAGATAGATGCCATTATCATCATCATTTTACAGTTGGGGAAATTGAGGCAGGCAGAGGTTAGGTGCAGCTAGTGGGAGATGTGAAGTCACATAAAGTTGAAAAGTTGAAAAAAAACAAAACCCTTTCTCAGTAATACGTACCAAAGAATGATGGTTTGGAAGCTTGGTTGTGGCTAAAGCCTTCTCCCCCCCCCCCCCTTTCCTGACACAGACAAACATCACTAATAGCTTTTGCTCTGATTTTCATTCTGATTTTAAAGAATGCTAACTCATGTGAAATGCATTGAAGCTGATTTATTACTTTAAAGCACAAAATATAAATTTCCCCTTGGATACCTGATGATTTTAAGATTTTTTTTCTTATACTCATCTTTGAGCAAACACCTGGGTTATTAACTTGAAAATAAAGCAATGCATTTTTAGTTTGTGTTTGTGGAAACCTCCCTTTTCCCTTCTGAGAAGGGTTTTCAGTCACATTTTAAAAAATTCACAGATAATTAAATTTTATCTGCCCTTCGTCCAGTGTTTCCTGCCCTCAGAAAAGTCCCGGATCCACTTGGGCCAAGAGATATTGCGTTCTTTGCATAAACAACCGAAAAGAATAAAGAAGATGCTCTGGCTAAAAGTGGGAACTTGGTCCCCAGAAATGATGCAGGGACCAGGTTTCTACAAGAGTTTTTTCTTTTTCATTTTGCTGTGAGGGTTGTAGGAAAGGAAGAAAAAGGCCTGTGACCTATATCGTCAAGGTCTACTTCTTAACTGTTCAGCAATGGGAGAGAATCAGAATGCATTCTGGAAAAAAAAAAAATCAGAAGTGCTGATTGTCCCTCTAAGCCTTTCCAATCACAGGCTAGCAGTTAAAATAATGCTCACCTACTGAGCTTCCAACTGGGCCCATCTACCTTTTTCGCTGGCAGGGTCATGTCTAGTCAAGCCTGATGTAGCCGCTGCGAGCCCCGGCTGATCTCCCAATTCATGGCATCCCAGCTACACCTGTTTATCATGGAGTCCCTCCATTTTCCTTCCCTTCTTCTCCTGTTGAAAAGGAGCATTAATTAAAACAGTAAACAAATGGGCTTCTCGTTCTAAATCAGGGCTGCAGGCAACGGAGAGATAACTTGGGCTCTGGAGAAGAGGGATTTTCTGTTAATTTATGGAATCCACCGTCACTCTGTGGAGCAGGCAGGCTGCTTGCTCGCTTAACGGGGAAATAGAAGCAGACAGCTTTTGTCTAAACACTTCTTTTGCTCGGAATATCTTAATTTTTCTATTTGAATTTTTAATAAGGTTCATGGTACTTTTTTAGTGGAGCAAACTCCCGGCTTTTTGTCGATGCGGCAGGGGCTGCTCGGAGCGCGTCCTCCCCGGGGCTGACGGATGAAAGCGTTCTGAAAGTTGGGGGCCGAGGACAGGCAGGAAGCCGAGATGCTCTTGTTGGGCCGGCGGGGCCGGGGCTCCCGAGCAGACAAGGCAGGAAGGGTTCCAGCGGTTCCGATGTCGTCCTTCAGTCAGCTCCGTTTGCATCTCTAGCACTGCTCCGAAATCTGCGACACAACAGCAGCGTCGCTGCCAAGCAAACTCCGAGCTCCAAGAAGCCCCAAACGTCGTCGGGAAAACGCACCTTTTGATCTGTTCAATGGGAGTTAGGCTCTGCCTCTAGATTGTCTGTATTAACTTAGCCATTAACTATCACAGGCACTCCGGGAAATGTTTGTTCTTGACATTTTGTTTCCAGCTCCCGGAGTTATAACTCAGTGCTGATTAATATTGTTGGAGAGGGGTTGTGTTTTATTCCAAACTGATATTTGGAATTCTTCAGTTTAAGTGAAATCACATTAAAATTGTAGTTTTCATAAAATTATAGACAGTCCAAGAAAAAAACTCTGTAAATTTTTGTCATTTTGAGTGTAAACCTCCTTAAAAACACAGGAATGTCTGGTACATATTTCAAGCCAGCCTACTTTTCCTGGTGGCATATCCAGTAATCATGTTGACAAATTAATGGTAGAGAATTAGTTGTACATTAAAGATTTAAATTATATTATGCAGCACATTGTCATAAAGTGATATAAAACAATAGGAAAATAAATGTAAATTAATTCAAGTTACTGACATGTAAAACACCAGACTGACATCTGTACACTTAACAACCAACTCAGCTGCCATAGTTTAGAAGAACATAAGGCAAGCAAACGTTGGTTGTGGAAATAAATTAAGTTTGTGGGTATGACAAATTTGGCTGGGAGGGAAAAGAAGGCACCATGGAAGGAGTGAAGGTTTTTTCCCTGTTCTCTAAAACGAGACTGATTGGTTTGCTAAGGGTTAAGTGGAGCAAACTGTCATTTCTCCCTTCCCCGCCTCTCCTCTCGATAACCTCTGCATACACATTTTCAGCATCAGACAGGCTGCCAGAGCTGTCCAGGAAAGTTTTCTGTTAAACAAGAGGGAGGAGGGGGGAACTAAGTTGTAGTGCCCCAGATTCTGTGAGAGTGAAGCGACCCAGTGCTTGAGCTTTCTCAAATTGAGCTCCTGAAAAAAAAAAAAAAAAAAAAAAAAAAAAAAAGAAAGAAAGAAAGAAAAAAAAGCTTGCTATGGCTCTTGGGCCCCTGCAGGCCCGACTTTCTGGGAGGGGGGTAGCATGCACACTACTGTGCGGACTAATTATAAGGATTCGGTTTCCCGGTATGAAGGAATGCATTACCTGTAGCAAAGGATGCATAAAATATCAGAAACCAGAGGCACTGGGAGGAAGCTGAATGCCCCAGTGAATTCAAGCCCTATCCCTAGGTTTATACCCACAATCCAAGCCCATGCTGAGAGACTAATCACTTGCCCATTGTCAGTGCTGTTGTCCAATCAGCCCCTGAATAGCAAAACTTCACAATGCAGAGTATGAATTAGAGGAGAATAAATGTGGATGAAGACTTTTTTTTGCAACAATACCTAACTGGGCCTTTCAGAGAGGACAACTGATAGACAAAAGGTCGGCGGAAATTGGAGTAACTTTTGGAGGCCCTTGTAGCTCCTGTCAATAAGAGTTAGCTCCATAATGGAGGAACTGGCCCCCTTTTTTTGTATGAGATAGATCAATTGTTCATAGAAGGAAAAAAGTCATAAAAATTGGGCAATTTGTTGTTGTTGTTGTTGTCGTCCTTGTCTTAAAAATGATGGCTTTCTCTGGTGAATAAGACCAAGCGTATTTGGCTTCTGTTTATGTGAATTGTAGACCTGGTCATTACTGAGACTAGGGTGAAGTAGTGACATTCCATGCCATCCTCCCCCCCCCAACCCTCCCCAAAGTCCCCCCATCCCACCCCCAACAAATAGCTTCTTGAGCTATACAAATGTCAGGTCTCTGTTTTAAAATTTTAGCTTTGTTTACCCAACAGAATGGAATTCATTACTGCATAAAAGTGGTTCTATTTTCTGACCTTTTTATTCAAAATGTTGAGAGTATCAAAAAGCTCATTTGAAGGTCGAAGGTTTATGTATCTATTCTCTTAAGTGTTTTAGAAATTCATACGGAGGACACAAAAGGTGGAAAATGTGAAAACACACTGTTCATTGTTTATCCTAACCTTGGCATGGTTATTAGATAAATGAATGTAGAAAAATGACTTTAAAAGCCATTGTGAACAGGGATTTTTTTTTCCTTGAAGACTGTTAATTTTAGCCCCTGATCTGTAAAGGTCAATTTCTAATTCTTTTCACTGTGCAGTTTATATAACTTCTGCATTTCAAGTCTATAAAAAGCTTTTGCAGACTTTTCATACAATAAGTAGCAATTTCTTTCATTATTGCTTGAATTTTTTTATGTAATTCCTACAGACATTTTGATGAAATTATCAGGCTTAAAAGCCGTTAGAGCCTTTCATTTGGGTGTGTGTGTGTGTTTTTCTCCCTGATCCATTCTCTCTGGATAATTTAAAATTAGCAAGATTAATCAGTTCAGTGATTTAAAAGGCCACACTTTAGTAAGAACAAGGTCTAAAACAAAACCATTTTATTTTCATATTGGTATATGTCTTAAAAAGTCTTTTCAACTAGTTATCTAAAGCCGATATTTAACTGTTACTTAGTCTCCTAATTTCTGTCTTTTGTTAGCAGAGCTTTCCTGCCCAAATCTCCTCATTCTGTCCCGTGCTAATTGCAGCTTACATTATATAACTTGCTTTGTAAAGAAAACTCTAACTCCAAGCCTTGAAAGTTGCGTGTTTCTATTTGCTCAAACTTGATGCACTTGTCTGGAGAGGGTCATTGCAAGGAAAGCTGTGTAGGCTGTAAGAATGTCCCGGATAACAAGCTTAAACAGAACCTTTTGTTGTTACTAGTATTCTCAGGCCTCCAAAATGAGGCCTTCTTTTGCTAACCGAGAGCTGAAGTGGTTCATTACTGCTGTTTCCTCCTCTAGGCCAGGGCCCGGCTATTCCCACTCCTGAAGGTCTGTAACTTCCTTAAAAAGGAAGAAGGAAAACATGGCCCAGAAAGGTCTTGTTAGCACTTCCTATGTGAAATTAGCAGCTTTCTAAAAGGTACAACTCCAATTACCTCACATTGTGGGGGCAGGGACCAACCCAACAATGGGCCCAGCCTAGCAAGTGACATTCTGTCTTTCTCGAGTTACTTCCCTAATTAGGAATGAAGAAGCTCTATTCTGGTGAGTGCATCTATTTACAGTGGCCACAATGCTCTAACTTGAGCATCCTTCTCAAAGACCAGTGTTAAAAAACAAGTGCTCTTTTAGCCGAGCGGGCCCCGGCAGATCGGCATTCCCCACGGTTCCGCCCCGGAGAAGAGGGGAGCCGCTTCGGCGGATGGGGGGGATTGTTAACACTTCAGAATTCATTTTCCACAATGGCGCCCCTGCCCAGAGAGCTCTGGGAATTACAGTGGACAATGGGGACGCATTCTTAGGAGGGGCTAATGATGGAAAGAAAAAAAAAAAGAAAAATATTTATTGCTTTTGACAGTTCCACAAGGGGCAAAAATCCTTGTCGTGGCTAAAGTTTCCACAGCTGTTGGGGGAAGGTGGCTTCAGGGGGGTGGGGGTGGGGGACTCGAGCAGCCTCCGACTTCTTTGTTAGGAGTCTGAGTGCCCAGGGCCAAGCTGTGAAATTAGAGATTAAGTTCATTAAGGTAAGGGAATTGTGTGTGGGGGCATTGTTGTTGATACAGGTGGAGTTCGGGGGCCTGGCTCCCGCGAGCCTATTTACATGTAGGCGTCGCCCCATTAAATGAGCTTAACGTGCACCACAAGTCAAAGATGTTTATTATTTGCACGAGGGATGACCGACGATTTCCTTGGGACGTTATACTTACCAACCCCCCATCCCGAGGGTGGGCCAGGGCTCCCCGCCGGGGAGCAGGTGGGAGTGAAGACAAGTGCCATAGAGATAGTAAGAAGACCATCCCCCGTCGTCTCCCCCAGCAGTCTGGAGGAGGGAAGGAGGGAGAAAACGAGGGCGGAAAGGCTCATCTCCCCCCTTCTCTTTTATTGCCCACCCACCCACCACCAAAGCTGTTACCTCTCCCGGCTTGGGGAGGGCTGCAGGAGGAAGGCTGGCCAATGCCCTCTGATTATTGGCCTGTCCTCAGTGGGAGCTGTGTGTCTGTCTGTGTGTGCGTGCCCAGCAACCAGGGGCCCTGCGACAGGTTGGCTGCCCCCTGTAAAGACAGCAGGGCCCTTGGCTGGAAGTACGGCCTGGTGAAGAGAATTTCAGCGCCAAGGTGGTCCCGCATGACTCTGTCCTTCCCCACGGAGCCCCAAACCACTGCCTCCTTGGAAATCTGGCCTGCCTACCTTTGATTTCTTTAAAAGAATAATAACGATCATAATAATGTAAAGTCTTCCGCCTCCCACACATGCCTCTGTTCTGTACTGTGTTTTTGTTTGCAAGTCGAAATGTCTCCCCATCTGTCACAAGTGTTTGATAAGAAGATTTCCGCCTCTCTCCAATAGCCAAAAAGTGCGGGAGAAGTTTCTGAGGCGGTTTGCATGCTTGACACACATTATTATATCCCCCAGAACTTTGCATCCAGCTCGATTTGTACATTTTATTTTTTTCTGGGGGTGAGAGAGTTGCTGGGGTAGGGTAGAAGATCCATCTCTCTTGTGTCTTGTGTTTAGGATGCTGATGGTTGCGCCGACATTTACCCGTTCAGTATGCAAAAAAAAAAAAAAAAAAAAAAAAAAATCCAGTCCCTTCACAGGTCCCTCGGGTTCTCACTGGGCAGGCTTTGAGGAAAGATTTCTGTGTTTACTTTTGATGGAGTCAATAATCCATCATCTCAGCTGCTTCCACTTATTATTTTTTTTTCTTTCTGATGGTTAGCTCAGGACTGCAATAAAGGTGAGAAATATGCTTGGCGTTAGATAGCCGGAGAATCAGAACACCTCCCCCCTCTAATTTGCATGATAGGATTCCATGTGGAGCAGAAATTCACCTGCTCTCCTTACCTCTCCCTCCCTCAAGCCACCCGTCCAAGGAAAATAAATAGCTTGGTAATGATTTAGGTAAACGGAATTATTTTTTAAACAGCTGATCCCTCTGAGGCATTTTGAGAAGACACTTTGGGATTTAGAGTTGATGTTGGTGTCTAAGAAACAGTTTTAATTTTAGATTGTAAAAGAATCTGTTACTTGGTAAGATGTCCAGAATATAAATGCAAAGTTGTTTCTCCTTCAGATATTATAATAATGGTGTAATTTTCCCCCCCTCCCTTTTTTTGAGAATGAATTATTTATACCAGAGTTTTAGTCTCCTTTAGCCCCAGATCATTCTTGTCTATCCCAGTGTAAGGGCAAAATGAATTGAAATGATCATGGCGGTATCTCCGGCCTTCACTTATTTTAACAGACTAATTAAATAAAAGTTCTTATGTATATTTTCTGTAAAAATGTGCTTATGGTCTAGCAGCATTTAAAATGATTCTGAAGTGAGCCAGTGACATTTATCAGACTCCTCAAAGGGTTTTGGTGGCTGTCTGGATTTCTTTTTATTCATAAAATAAAAAATATTATTTGTTTTGGAAACTCCTGTCTATGAGATCTGTGAAGTTGATTTTTTCTGAAGTTATGAGAGCTAGAAGACAAGAGTCTGAGAAGTTAAATGAGAGATGAGGAACTCTCAAATTATTAAATGAGATATCCAGCCAGAGTGACTAATGAGGAGATGAACATTTTCATTTAAAGAACAATGAAGTCAGTGAGGGAGGGAGGGAGAGAAAAGAGAGAGACAGAGACAGAGTTCCCTAAACTGTCACATTGTGATATCTCCCGAAGCATAAAAGCCAATGAGACACAAACAAGAATTTCGTATTCCTTTTTGTCTTGTGTTATACTGGATAATATTAGCTCACAAATCCACCATCACTTGTAGGTTCTACAGCTAAGTAAACATTTCTAAAAAACTTCATGCTTGGTCTTGTGATGGGTATGTACATATAAATATCTTTCAATAGAGCTATGGCAAAAAGGCACATTAGCAGAAAACAAAAATTATCATATCAGCAACCAGAAGAGAAAATACTCTTACTTCATACTAACCAAGAACAGTCATATTGACTTGTGAATTCCCAGATGGAAGAAGTTATAGTTTCAGACTTTTTGAATTTGGATTTTAAAACCTTAAATCTTCCCTCCTTCCTTCCTTCCTTTTTCTTTCCTTCTCTCCCTCTCTTTCTCTTTGTTTCTTTCATTACTTCATTAATAAAAGGAGTTTTTCATTTTAGCCAAATTTTTAAAAGTCTGATGTTCTCAGCAATATTGCACTGAATTTAGGGCAATGAGTAAAGTTGGTAAAAGGTAACTAAAAAGAGATTTGTCTGACTGCCTGCTCTCCTGAAACAATGCTCTGATGGGAAAACATTCCAAGTGTCAATCCTGGTTTTATTTCACTTCAGAGCCCAAACCATTTTAAGGACATTTTTCTGTCATTACCTCGATATTATTTAGGATGGTAATCAAGAACTGCCAGACAGGATTCTGGGTAACTCTTGGTGAAAACATCTTCTCTCTAGGGCATCCTTTATGTTACAAATATTTCCACTTGTCTGCACAAATATTGTTGGGAATTCTGCTGGGTCTATTTTTAAAAATCAGAACTTCCTGTTCTCATATTAGTAATAGTTGAAAGTTTCTTTTTTATGGTTTTGCACTTTACAACTGCATCTTATTTTAAGTAGGTGATAATACATTATGGTAAACATTAGGAAAAAACCATTAGATTACTTTCTTGGCCTCTGCAGTCTGCTGTTTAATTGTAATCTCTCCCAGCTGGGAATTCACAAGTCAAGTCTTTGTGAGTAAGTTATTTAACAATGATATTCATTCAATAAATATTTACTGAGCACCAATTAGGCAAACGGCACTGTGGTGGCAACTGAAGGTGATATAAAATTGTATAAGACATAGTCCTCGATTTTAAGGACCCTACAATACTCTAGCAAAGATAAGATACACATGAAATATATTCATCCAAAACTTTAGGACACAATTGCTAATTTCAGTATTAAATGCTGATTACAACAAACATAATTTCAGCTTTCTAAAATATTAACAAGTGTTGCTGAAGATCTTTCCACCTGTAACATCATTGACTTAATGTATTTGGACAAAATATTTTGAGCAGTAGCTTGTCTCTGCTTTTCATGGAGTGATTTTGTTGTATCCCCATAGTTAAAAAGTTTTAAAGTTTCTTAAACTTGCCTTCACACATACTTGAGTGGCCTCAGCTTTAATGGAACCTAGCCACACATAAGTGCATTCAGATATTTTTGTTGAATTTTCTGTGAGTCTTTTCATGTTCTTTGGCTGTTTAAATCGAATCATGATAACCTAATGGATGTAAGATTACTGTGGCATTTAAGAATGTTTCCTGTTGGACTTTTATGATACTGAAATGTCAATTCTAGTACCACTTAGATGCAAGATTATAAAACCAAGATTAGAACCATGTAGCTAAAATGCATTTCAAAATGTTTTAATGATTCAAATGACTGAGTAATTAAGATTCATAATTTTTTGAAATTCTGTCTTAAAATAACAAACACTTCTCCTTCAAAATAAATTCTTATTTAGGTAGCCATGGAGGGCTACAGCAGGCTTACTTCTTTATGTGAGAGATGGAAATGGAGCCTAAATTTGTCTAAAATTAGGAGGAAAAATATTCAACAAATTTACACTGAGCATTTTGTAGATAACAGAATGAGCACTTGCTTGAGCTGAAGACTAGGAGTTTTATTACCCCCTTTCAAAAAAAGGAATATTTAGCACTATTCCTGTAGCACTAAAGGAAGTGACTCTTGTATGTGTGAGTTGTTGAGAAGTAATTTCTTGCATTGGAAGGTGGTACCCAGAACCTTAATAGCCTAAAATTTGATGAATGCTATTTTTACCTTTAAATGTTTTGAAAATTGCACTTTGCTGCCATTTTGGATTCACAGATATTGTCTGGGGAAAAATAATTGCAATTTACCATCATCCTAGAACATAATACATGTTATGTTAATATATAAATGTATTATATATTGTATTAAATAATACAGTTAATACATGAAATGAGCCACAGTGTTGGGTGTTTCTCAAATGAAAAAAACATTGTGGTCCCTACAGCTAATTAAAATTTTCATCCATTCTCATTTTATGTGATAGTGTTACTAAGAATTGTGTTTTTACTGTAATTACTTTGTTTTCTAATGTTAAATAACTATCCTTGTTAACTAGTCCTTCACTGCACTGTTGTTAAACTAAGGAAAGGGATGCAGAAAGATTTTCAGAGTTGTCCATTATTCGGAATGCTTATTCAAGGGAGAAGAGAGGGTATAATAGACAATCATCTAAAGGCTTTCTGTTATTCCTTCCCAAGTTGTCCTCCATGCGTGACATTCCTTTAACAGAGAACAAAATCTTCCATTCTACATGGAAAGTCAAGGTTAATAAGACAGATGCCCTTGGGAGAGGGAACATAATAATTTATGTGGAAAAAAGGTAAAAATCATCAAAATTAAAATGACTGATTTCAGTGATTATTCTGGAAGTGATATTTTGATGGGAAACAAAATGACAGCTAGAGGAATGAGTATGGAGAGAGGAAAAAAGGGTGAAGAAAAGAGTGTAGAACTAGGGAAGACAAAGTCACTGAAAACTTGATTTTTACTTGTACTTTAGGATCTTGGGGTTCAGATAACCTTGTACTTGCAACCTTTACTTAAGAAGCTATATGGAAAGAATTTTAGATTCATAGCCAGATGATCATAGTCAAATCTTGGCTATACTCCTAGTTCTTTATGTGACTTTCAGTTAATCACTTCACATTTTCTGGGTCTCAGTTTCCTCATCTGAAAAATGGAAAGATTAGATTATCTTTAAGTCACTTCCAATTCTAAAACCCTCTATTTCTTAATCTCTTCTCATTATTCCTACTATTCTAGGAGGAATCCAAAGACTGTTCAGAGAGGACACTGTAGCTGACTAACTAGTGTTGGTAGACATTCTCAAATAATATGACAGTTTGGTGAGCCCATCCATGTATATATTCTCTTCTGTGGTGTACACTGCAATTTATGCCCGTGTATGTCATCCTATTAATTCACCGTAGCAAGGATAGAGGAGGTTACTCAATGTACTAGGGATATTCCTTGGTTTTTTCCCCTGACCTATTTAGTGGAGCAGTGAAGCTCAACAGCTCACCATCAATTGTTGAGGGAAGGCATGGTGCAGGGCAAAGTCTTAGATCTGGAGTACCTAATTTCTAGTCTTGGCTATGCTTCTCACTACTGAGATGATTTTGGCAAATCACGAATCTCTCTGAGATTCCGTTTCCTCATTTGTAAAGTGAAGGTTATGATTAGATAAAACTAAGATAACTCCTGGCTCTAAATCCATGATCCTAGGGTGTAGTCTTGCTAGTGTCATATGACCAATCATCACATTTTTCACTCACATATTTCTTTGTTAGTGACTTTTATTCTAGTAGTTGTTTCTAATGATCTGTAGACTATTCACCCTCACCATGTGACTCTCTGTAGCCTTCTGGATTTTATGGATTTTCAAATCTTTGGGGACCATAATGTTCTAAGACTCTCAACCATGTAAATATGGCAGATAAAGATAAGAAGAATGGACAAATCCTAGGAGAATGTAGACTCCCCGAGATTCCCTCTACCTAGGAAAAAAGATCAAACTGCAGGCTTGCAGGCTTTGGGATGCATGGATATTATGTACAACTGTGATTTCTGTTCTCCTTTTTGCATGGATATTAAATGTACAATTGTGATTTCTGTTCTCCTTTTTGCTTGAAATTATTGCCAGAGCTGTAGAATATACATGTGTATTTTTAATGTCTGAAATGACTATTAATTGGAGACAATCACCTGAGGTTAGTTATAAATGTTGCTTGCATTGCCCAGACTTTCTTTACCCTTCTATATATATATGACATCATAATTCACTAAAGTATTAAAATCTTAACTTATTTTGGTTTCTGCTAATTCCTACTTATTAAATTAATACTTGTTTACATAATAAACTTGGTTAGAACACTAAATATTTGTAGAAGCAATGTGGCTTATACACATACATAGTATAGGTATATGTATCTATGTATATATATATATCATATACATAGTTATACATATAAATACAGAATATATTCTATAATATGATTCATATTACAAGTTATACAATACATATATAAATACATAATAATACCTATAACACATATAAATGTGCATATATATTATATATATATAGTGTGTGTGTGTGTGTTGTGTTACACATAATATATATCTGTATACTAACTATATTTTGGGTATAAATTAGTACAGGTCTAATAGCATTTATAGTAACCACATCCAAGTTTGAAATTGTATAATACATATTATATAGTTATATGATAAATGGAAAGACAGTGAAAGAGAGAGAAACATACAGATAGACATCCAACTTCACAAATAGGTAGGAAAGATGGATAGCTATCTCCAATCCTCTTTATGCTCTATTACCGACTTTTTCTATCATGCCAGAAAAATCTCTTCATTCTGGAAGTTCACATTACCCTTGAATCTCACACAGTGGAAGTTTCATCCCTCCTGTAGGCTTGTCCTCTAATTGTCTGATTTTTTTTCCCACAACCTTCATTTTAATAGGGACTCTCAAAACATTGGTGTCTTCATGAATCTTTAGATTGAAATGCTGACTCTTGGTACCTTCACTTTCCTCCTCCTTTTTCAACTTCATTATGTCATCTTTCTCACTTAGAAGAAAGGGATTCTTTTTATTTTTATCTGAATTTATATTCCCATTACTTAGCATAATTCCTGGCACATGGTCAATGCTAAATAAATGTTTATTGACTTGATGATATTATTCAGGAGCAAAGGGAAGATGACCCAGTCCCCTAATATCTAATGACCAGCCTTAATTGTTTCTTGAAACTCAACTATGGGAACTTTCTTATTAGAGTGTAAGTCCCATAAGGGCAAGAACCATTCTTGTATAATTTATCTTTGTATCTCTTCCCTGAGTACTTACCACAATGATGTGCATGTAGTAGACGTCTTAATAATTGTTTTCTGAACTCAATTGAATCCTCTTCTTTGGCTTTTAATTAATTACCCTTTTAAAATAATTATCTAAATTTCTAAAGCTCTTTTGTTCTGTATTACCTTCATTTCTGAATATATCCATCCTTCTTGTCTCCCCTCCCCAGCAAACCATCCCTTGTAACAAAGAATAAAAAAAAAGAAAAGAGGGGGGAAAAGCAGTTCAGTTAAGCTCATTAACATATCAGCCAAGTCTTATAATGTGTTTATTACCATGCCTACTCTTTTCTCAGTCTTGCAGTGAGGCATTTTCTTCTCATTATGGCCAAGTTTCATCACTGTAATTATGTGATATCCAGTTTTAATTTTTTTTTTTTGTTTCTTTCCCTTTACATTGTTGTCATTATATTGCTTTACTGGTTCTGCTCATTCATTCTGCATCACTTCATATAAGAGTTCAGATTCTCTGAATCCTTCTTATTCATCATTTTGTATAGCATATCAAAAATTCATTATTTTTATGCACAATATTTGTTTAGCCATTCCTTAGGCTATGAGCATCTATTTTATTTTCAGTTCTTTGTTGTCACAAATATGTTTGCATACATGAGACCTTTCTTTAATCTTCAATTTCCTTGGTGATATACTTGGCAGAGGGATCTGAGTCAAAAAAATAACCAATTTAGTCACTTTAGAAAAGTATAATTACAATTTACTTTTCAGAATGGTTAGACCAATTCACCATAAGCAATATATTGGTGTAACTAGACTATTGCTAACTATTTCCATCTTTAATCACATTTTTAAATTTGCAGGATATGAATTGAATCTCAAAATTGTCTTCATTTGCATTTATCTTATTATTAATTTGACAAGAGATCATTGATAACTTTGGGAAAATAATTGAATGATAAATTCATAAACCAGATTATAGATAGATAAGAAAACGAGAAGAAAGATAATGCAGGCATTTATCATCGATAGCTTTCTTAAGTAATGTTGACACAAAAGAAAGGAGAGAGATGGGATGATAGTGAGGATGGATGGATTTTTTTGAGAATGGACTAGATATTGCCATGTTTGGAATACTGGCTGTAGGGAAACAGCCAGTAGACAGGGAGAGATTAACTTTAAGTGAGAGAGTAGTGATGGTAGAAGGAACAATCTGTTGAGGAAGACAAGATGGGAATGGGATTGTTGAGGAGAAGCTATCTTTTCAAATGAAGTAGAGGTAAAGGAGAGGATAATGGTAGAAGGTATCTATCTGATAGGAGAGGAGAGGAGAAAAGGATGCTTTCAGTAAATGGAAAGCAAGATTCCCAGTGTGAAAAAGAGGGAATCGGGGCTTATGGCTCAAGGAGGGATGCTATAGGCTTGGAAGTACACTTTAACGAGTGAGAAAGCGATATAAGGTGGAATAAAATAATTACTTGCCAAAATGAAAGCCCATTTAAAATTATAAAACATAAACTTATAGTGGATACAATGGATGTGTTTTCATTGTTGTCTTTAGCATTGTTCAGTAGTGCATGAGTAGGAGACAATGAATGATGTGAGTAATCTATGACTAAGGCTTAACAGGACAGGATTGGGGAAAAGGGACTCAAGAGAGGGGTACAGTGTCAAACTGAACTAGTTCTCCAAAGATACAAAATGGGCAAAGGAGGCTATAGCTAGTGCTTGCCTGGGAAAGAATTCAAAGATCGAAGTATTAGAGATCAAAAATTTGGGACAAAGAACAGGGTTTGGGGTTGAAATGCAGAAGGAGAGGTGGGATAACATCATATTGTGATCAAATGAAATTTCAGAATTTATAAACATGGAAGCAGAACACAGATAGGTGATGACAAGGGCAGGGGTATCTGTGCTTGAGGTGAGAGTAGGTCAGGTAAAAGACTAAATGGATGAATTATAAGGTTAGGGCATTTGACAGATTATCAACCTGTATATTGAATTCCCCTAGAATAAAAATAGAGATTGGAGTGGGGAAAAAGACTGTGAACCCGACATTCAATTCATTGAGAAAAATACAGGAATGTCCTAAAAATGCTAGCTACTAGAATTTTAATTGGATGTTTGAAGCAGTGTTTCTTATGGATATTTATGATCCATATTTTTTCTTTTCAGAGCTTGACCATTTAACTACTGGAGAATGATTTTTGATCTTATATATAAGCTTTTTGAGATCATTGTGATATGGGTATAAGATGCTGCCCTAAAACTAATTTTTTCCAAGTTGCTTCCAATTTTCTAATAGTCCTTATCATATGAAGAGTTCTTCTCCAAGTAATTCAGGTTCTTTAATTTATCAAAGTGTGAATGAATTCCATTTTTCCTAACTCTTTCATATCTAATCTATTTCCCAAATCTACTTTTTTGTTTTTAAACTAGTACCAAATAGTTTTGATTAATAATAGTATTTTATCATATAATATTTATATTCTCTCTTCATTTCCCCTTTTCCATTATTATCCTAGAAATTGTAGGATTTTCATTCTTACAAATGAATTTTGTTATAATTTTTATTGGATCATAAATTTAGAGATGAAAGGAATATTAGATGTTATCAAGCACAGCTCTCTCATTTTACAGATGAGGAAACTGAGATCTAGAAATATTAAATAATTTATTTTAGGTCACATGTTAAGTGTCTGAGATGTTAATTAACACTTCAGAGGACTTCCTACCTATGTGATATCCATTATAATATGAAGCCTGTTATCTATTTTATGAAGTATATTGGTATAGTTTTAGAACTATCAATTAGTTTAAGTAATATTCTCATTTGTTAAATGTACTGGTGTTATTCAGTCATGAGCACTGACTATACTCTCTATTATTTAAATGCTCTTTATTTAAAGAATGTTTTGCAACACTATATGAAATCTGAATATTCCTTGAAAGATGGACTTTAAAATATTTTCTGCCTTGTAGTTATTTTGAATAAGATTTCCCTTTCTGTTTTTTCATCTTGATTTTGCTATTGCTATGTAAAAATACTGTTGGTTTTTGTGTGCTTTTTTGTATCTTGCTACTTTACTGAAGCTATTATTATCTCAACTAGCTTGGTTCCTAGTTTTCTGGAACTCTTTTAAGTAAATCTTCACAACATCACTAAACAGAAGTAGTTTTGTCTCCTTTTTGTCTATGTTTATGGCTTTCATTTTTTCCCTCTTAATCACTTATTATACTTAACATTTCTAGAACTATGTCAAATAGTAAGGAAAAGGGGCATCCTTGCTTTACTCATATTTATTGGAAAAGTTTCTAGTATTTCTCTATTACAAATAATGATAGGTTTTGGTTTTAGAGAAGTACTTTTTAACCTTTTAAATAATGTCTTTTCTATGTCTATACTTTTAGAATTTTTTTTTTTTTAGCATTAATGAAAGTTCTGATTTGTCAAAGGCTTTTTTTCTGCATCTAGTGATAAAATCTTCATGTGGCTTAAGGGTATATTTAATTTTAATTTTATTAGCTATGCTAATTGTTTTTCCTAATGTTGAACCATTCTTGAATCTTGGTATAAATCCAACTTGATAATAATGAGTAATTTCCTGGATATATTGCTACAGTCTCTTTGTTAGGATTTTACTTAATATTTTCATTAAAAATTCATTAGTGATCTTGGTCTCTATTTCCTTTCTTTAATGCATCCTTCTGTGATTTATTTATAGGATTGCATTTGTCTTATAAAAGGAATTTGAAAGTGTTTTTCTCAAATTTTTGAGAGTAACTTGCATAAATATTAATTGCTCTTTAAACATTTGATAGAATTTATCTAGAAATCTATCTGCACCATGTTTTTCCCCCTCTTTAGCAGGTTTTTTTTTACATCCCATGAATTTAATCATTTTAGAATCCTTTTCTAAAAATACAAATGCCACTGGAGCAAGCAAAAACTTAGAAAGAAAACTATAGACCAATTCTTCTAATGAATATTAAAGCTAAAATTTTAAATAAAATACTAACAAGAAGGTTATAGCAATATAGCAAAAATAACGCAATATGATCAGGTTGGATTTATACCTGAAATGCAGAACTGGTTTAATATTAGGAAAACTATCAATATAATTGACCATATCGATAAAGAAAGAAATCACATGTTTCTATCAATAGATTCAGGAAAAGCTTGTAACAAACTACAACACTCATTCTTATTAAACATACTGAAAAGCATAAGAAAAAAATTGAACTTTTTCTTTAAAAAATTAGTAGTTTATCTCAAACCAAGAGCAAACATTATTTGTAATGGGAATACTTATCAGTAAGATCAAAATGAAGCAAAGATGTCCACAATCACCATTATTCAGTATTCTACTAGAAATGCTAAGTATAGCAATAAGACAAGAAAAAGAAATTGAAAAATAAGCATAGGTAACAAGGAGACTAAAGTAAGTATTTTTTTCTTATGCTTTCTGGTATGTTTAAAAGGAATGAGTATTGTAGTTTGTTACAAGCTTTTCCTGAATCTATTGATATAAACGTGATTTTTTTTTGTTATTGGTATGGTCAATTACACTGATAGTTTTCCTAATATTAAACTAGTCATACCGTATACCAATAAAGCTCGAAATGGGCCTCTGATTTAGATATAAAGAATGATATTATAAGCAAATTGGGGGATGCCCAATGAGCATGGGAATAATTACTTCCCAGCCTATGAATAGAGGAAGAGTTCATGACTAAATAAAAGGAGAGGATTATGGGAAGTAAAACATAATATTTTGCTATATAAAATTTAAAAGTTTTGTAGAGACAAATCCAATGCAGCCAAAAAAGGAAAATGGGATGGGAGGAATCTTAAAGCAAATTTCTCTGATAAAGATCTCATTTCTCAAATATATATGGAATTGAGCCAAATTAACCTTTAAAAAAGAGCATTCTCCAATTGATAAATGGTCAAAGGCATATGAACAGGTAATTTTCAGAAGAAGAAATCAAAGCTATTAAGTGTCAAAAAAAATCATCTAAATTGCATAAATGCAAATGAAAACAACTTTGAGATATTACCGCACATTCATCAACTTGAGATGTTAGAAAAGGAAACTGACAAATGCTGTAGGGGATATAGGAAAACAGGTACATCACTGCATTGTTGATAGCATTGTGAACTAATCCCAATACTCTGGAAAACAATTTGGAAAGGACTATAAAATTGTGCATACCTTTTGACTCAGCAATACTGGTCCTAAGCCTATACCCCAAAGAGATCAAAGGAAAAGAAAAAGGACACAAAGATATTTATACCAGATCTTTTTTGGTGGCAAAGAACTGAAAAATGGATACTATTGTATCCATTGTGATGGATACTATTGTGTTATAAGAAATGATGAAGAAATGGTTTTTTAAAAAAACTGAGAAGAAGTTTATGAACTGATACAAAGTGAAGTGAGTTGAATCAGGAGAAAGAACACTGGAAATAGTAACAGCAATATTGTAACAATTATCAATTGTGAAAGACTTGCACTGATCGATACAATGAACCACAACAGTTCTAAAGGATTTATGATGAAAAAAATATTTTCCTTTCTAAAAAGATAATTGATGGATTCTGAGTGGAGATGGAAACATTTTTGTCAGTTCTTATTTGCCTTGCTTCTTCCTTGCTCCTTACAACATGACTAATGTGGCAGTATTTTGCATGATTTCATATGTAAAATGGGTGTCATATTTCTTACTTTCTCAGTGATTGAGAGCAAGGTTTGAGGAGAGAATTTAGAATTGAAAACAAAAATTAGAAACAAAAAATAACAAAATAAAAATTCCTCTGAGATGGGTAACAAGAATCATTCCCCAATAGAGTTATAATAAAAAATATATAAACTATTTTCAAAAGAAGAAATGAATCCTAGTATTCTCTGAAACTCTTAACCAGAGAATAATCACCAGTAATATAAGAAAGGCAAATCTAAACATCTCTTTATTATTGCTAACAATCTTCTATTAGATCTAAATTTGGAGTCATGAAGAGCTGAGTTTTAATTCTGGTTTAGACATTTGGTAGTCATATGTGACCCTGGGCAAGTCACTTTAGTCAAACTCAGTTTCCCCATCTGTAAAATGACCATGGTAAAAATATCTGCCACAAGGTATTATTGTAAGGCTCAAATGAGATACCATGAATAAAATGCTTTGCCAACTTTAAAGCACTCTATAAATATAATTGTTATATCATCATCATTCTATTTTAAATCCTTATCTTAAATTTCTCCCTTCTTTACTCTAATCTCCATACTGCTACTAAAGTCATTTCCTAAAATGTTAGTATGACTATATCACCCCCACAACCATCACTACTCAATAAACAACAGTGGTTCTCTCAGTTCTAGAATAAAATATAAACTGTCATTTTAAAGTGTTAACAACCTGACCCCTTCCTATTTTTCCAGTTTTCTCACACATTCCTCCACTATATACACTCTGCTTGCTGTTTTACTATATAATATTTCCTCTCCTATTGATATAACTTTTTTCCATAAACAGAATATACTTCCTTCTGAATAAACTCTCTGACTTTTTCTAAGACTTTGCTCAAGTATCACTTTCTTTTTTCTTTTTTAAAATAATATTTTATTTTCCCTCATTATATGTAAAAACAATTTTAACATCATTAAAAAAATTTTTGAGTTTCAATTTTTATTCCTTTCTCTTTCCCCTCATTCATCTCTGAGATAATAAGCAATCAGATATAGATTATAGGTGGGCAATCATGTAAAACATTTTCATATTAGTCATTTTGTGGAAGACTTGAAAAGGAAGGAAAGGGGATGGAGAGAATAAGAAAGAAAAGGAGAAGAGGAGAGAGGGAGGAAGGAAGGAAGGAAAGAAAGGAGGGAAGGAGGAAGAAAACAAGAAAAAAGAAGGAAAGAAGGAAGGGAAGAATTATGATGGATGGAGAGATTAAGAAAGAAAAAGAGAAGGGGAGGGAAGAAGGAGAAAGGAAGGAAGGAAGGAAGGAAGGAACAAAGGAAGGAAGGAAAGAGGGACGAAGAATAGGAGGAATGGAAGGAGGGAGGGAGGGAGAAAGGAAAAAAATTAATATGCTTCAGTCTATATTTAGACTTTATCAGTTGTTTCACTCGAGGTGAATAGCATTTTTCAACATGAGTCCTTTGAAATTATCTTGAGTCATTGCTAGGAATAGCTAAATCACTCACAGTTGGTCATCATATAATATTGCTGTTACTGTGTGCAATGTTCTGGTTTAGCTCACTTCACTTTGCATCAGTTCATGTAAATCTTTCTAGGTCTTTCTGAAATCATCTTGTTCATCATTTCTTATAGCACAATAATGTTTCATTACAATCATATACCACAACTTGTTCAATCGTTTCCCAATTGATGGGCATCTCCTCAATTTCTAATTCTTTGCCACCACAAAAAGAGCTAATATGAATAATTTTGTACTAATGGGTTAATTTCCCTTTTTAAAAAACATCTTTGGAATACAGACCTAGTAGTGGGTTTTTTTGAATCAAAGAGTATGTATAGTTTTACAACCCTTTGGGCATAATTCCAAATCATTCTCCAGAATAATTGAATCAGTTCACAATTCTACCAACAGTGCATTAGTGGCCCAGTTTTCCCACAACTCCAACATTTATCATTTTCTTTTTCTGTCATATTAACCAATCTGATAGGTATGAGGTATTGCCTCAGTTATTTTAATTTGCATTCCTCTAATTAATAGTGATTTAGAACATTTGTTTTTTACCTGATTATGTTTATTTTTTTCTTTTTCTGAAACCTACCTGTTCATATTCATTGACAATTGATCAATTGGAAACGACTTGTCTAATGATAAATGTTGGAGGGGATATGGGAAAACTGGGACACATACATTATTGATGAAGTTGTGAAATGATCTAATCATTCTGGAGAGCAATTTGGAACTATGCACAAAGAGCTATAAACTGTGCTTACTGTGATCTAGCAGTGTCTCTACTGGGTCTGTATCCCAAAGAGATCATAAAAAAGGGAAAAGGACACACATGTGCAAAAATGCTTGTGGCAGCCCTTTTTGTAGTGGCAAGGGAAACTGAGTGAATGCTCATCAGTTGGAGAGTGGCTGAATAAGTTATGGTATATGAATGTTATGGAATATTATTCTATAAGAAACAATCAGCAGAATGGTTTCAGAAAGGGCTGGAGAAACTTACATGAACTGATGCTAAGTGAAGTGAGTAGAACCAAGAGAATACTGTCTATAACAATAACAATTATATGATGATCAACTGTAATAGACTTGGCTCTTTTTAAAAATGAGGTGATTAAGGCTAATTCCAATAATCTTGTGATGGAGAGAACCATCTGCATCCAGAAAGAAGACTATTTTTGTTGTTTTTTGCTTGCTTTTTTTCTTTCTTATTTTTTCCATTTTGATCTGATTTTTCTTGTGCATTATGATGAATGTGGAAATATGTTTAGAAAAATTGCACATATTTAACCTATAATGGATTACTTGCTGTCTAGGAGAGGGGGTGGTGGAAAGAGGGAGAAAATTTTGAAACACAAGGTTTTGTAAGAGTGAATGCTGAAAACTATTTTTGCATATATTTTGAAAATAAAAGGCTATTATTAAAATTTTAAAAAAGAAATAACTTGTATTCTTATAAATTTGACTCAGTTTTTTGTATATTTGAGAAATGAATTCTTTATTAGAGGTACTTGCCATAAAAAAATTTCCCTAAGTTTTCTGTATTCCTTTAAAATTTGATTGCAGTTTTCATTTGTGCAAAACCTTTTTAATTTCATAAAATCACAATTAACCATTTTACATTTCATAATACTCTATATTTTTTTTGGTCCTAAATTCTTCTCTTATACATAGATCTGACAGGTAAACTATTCCATGTTCTCCTATTTTGTTTGTGGTATTGTCCTTTGTGTCTAAATCATGTGCCCATTTTGACTACATGTTGGCAAACATCACTTTCTACAGCAATTCCTTCCAGATGTCCCCAAATGTTAAGATGATTCTTTCTAAAACTATTGTTTTCATTTTTTATATATTCTCTATGTAGTTATATAACTAGATAATGTCTTACCATTAGAATATAAGCTTCTTGATCTTGAGATCTATTTTACCCTTGTCTTTGTATCCCCAGGAGTTATCTCATTGCCTGAAATGTTTATTGATAGATTTATTGATCTCTTAGGTTTTACCTCACACCTATCAGATTGGCAAAGATGACAAAAAAGTAAATATTTAAAGAGCAGTGGGAGAACAAACATAGTATGCACTTGTAAATTTGTTCAACCATTATAGGAAACAATTTGGAATTATAATTTTAAAAGTCACTAAACTGCACACAATTTATCTGACAGAGTAATGACATTATTATACATATATTCCAAGAAAGTCAGTGACAGAGATATAGTTCCATATAGACAGAAACATTTATAGCAGGGTGGTGTAGAACCCCAAAGGTCTGGATTCAGGTCCTGGTTGGACAAATATTGATTAGGTAATCTTAGGTAAATCACTTTAAATTTTCAGTGATTATAATCTCTATGATTATAAGTTTTAGAAGTGTCAGTCTGCATTGGAAGAGGGAACTTCGAGGTGATTCAGGCCAGTTCCAATAATCTTGTGATGGAGAGAGCCATCTTCACCCAAAGAGAGGACTGTGGGGATTGAATGTGGATCACAATATAGTATTTTCACTTTTTTGTTGCTGTTTTCTTTCTCATTTTTCCCTTTTTGATCTGATTTTTCTTGTGCAGCATGACAAATTGTGGAAATATGTATAGAAGAATTGCACATGTTTAACATATTACTTGCTATCTAGGAGAGGAGGTGGGGGGAGGGGGGAGAAAAAAAATTTGGAACACAGGGTTTTGCAAGAGTGAATGTTGAAAATTATCTATGCATATGTTTTGAAAATAAAAGGCTTTTAAAAAAAAAAAGAAAGAGGGAGCTTCCTCATCCAGGTATTCTCTACACCACAGATTCAACCTCTTATTTAGAGGAGCACTTTTTATAGTAGAAAAATACTGAAGGAAAGATGTCCATTATTTGTGGAATAGCTGAACAATTGTGGTATATAAACATAATAGAATATTATGGTACCATAATAATTGACAAATATGAAATTTAGGAAGATTTGTATGGACTGAAGTAAAATGAAGGAAACAGAATGAAGAGTATAATGTGCATACTGCTCATAATCAGAAAAAAGTAAAACAACATTGAAAGACTTCAGAATTATGATTACAGTGACCGGTAATGTCTCCCACCTCTT
Source organism: Sarcophilus harrisii (assembly GCF_902635505.1). Lineage (NCBI taxonomy): Eukaryota > Metazoa > Chordata > Mammalia > Dasyuromorphia > Dasyuridae > Sarcophilus > Sarcophilus harrisii. The sequence continues at coordinate 84,627,765 of NC_045427.1, forward strand.
AACTGAGAGATGATAGGTTTAGGTATGAAACAGACCATACCTTTTTATTTGTTTGGGTTTTTTGGCCAGAATAGAATTTTTAACTTCTTTCCTTTTTCTCAAAAATAAGAATATTGGTCATCTGAAAAAAAAATTACAGCAAGTACCTCTGAATTGAATTTATAAATAAATTTTTAAAAAATGCTCCAAGGTGACCCCCTGGAAAAAAAATTAATCTGTACCTGAAAAGATTTAAAACTCTACAGAGATTGTTTCAAATTAATAATTATCTTAATTTCACTGGTTTCTATTGTAATCTGTATATTTTATTTTATGCACATTAAAAAAAATGCTATTCTGAGAAAGGTGAGACAGGCTTCACCTTCCCCAAAAGGAAAGGACATACAAAAATGTTAAGACTCCCTGGATTAGATGATTCTAGGATCCCTTTCAGCTGTACCATTTCTGGGGAACTCTGTGAAAATTCCTCCTTACTAGCAAATCTCAAATACTTAAAGATAATTGTGCAACATTTTGTGGAAGTTCTTCTAGAATTGACAATTATTGAGACCTTTTGGTTCCTGCTCAGGTTCATTAAACACATTTTAGGGGCTCTTCTAATGCTATTGGTCAACCAGATCAAAGATGGAATATTTGATGGAGATGGTTTCTGGCCTTCTCTGATCCTTAGCACCATGTGTGTGACACAGTGATAGAACCAAGGGGTGAGGAGCTAGCTGCTTCTGGCTCTTAGGTCCTCTCCAGACCTCTGAGGGTAAGGAAACTTTGGAAGCAGGGAGAGCAGTGTCCTTCCTTGCCATGCTTATCAAATGCTGGGGGCTCCAATTGGGCTTTACCCGAAGGAGCCAAGAAAGGAAATGAGAATCTTTTTTTCATTTGATGTTTACTCACTTAGTTATCCTCCTAAGTACTGAATTATAACACCCCCTGCTGCTTTTCTAACTCACCTAATTTAATCTTGCCAGGATGCAATTACTTATGCATCTGCTGATTTTGGGATTTTTAAAACATTAGCTTTTCAGACTTAGAAACAGCTGTGCTGATGAAAAGCCACCAAGTTGAGGAGGAAAGAAGGCAGAGACTGCTATCCAAGGGCGTTGTAAAGAGAATAATTGAGAATTGGAGCCATTGAGAGAAGTAAATTAAGGCGTGGTCTGAAAGAAAGAAAAAAAATAGCTCAAAGGCATTTTTAGAAATTTCAGGACCCTTTAAACCATCCTGGAAGACAGGAGGAATAGAGTTATTACATGATTCATTTTAAATTCAAGTATAGTTGTGGAGATGCTGACTTTTGAGCATGGGTGCCCCTTATATGGGATCTGATTTTCTTTTTGGTGAAATGGGGAGAAAAATCTTTGCCTATCCCTTCCGCCTGGGGATTGATGAATGAGACCAAGGATGGGAAAAGCACTGTGATTATTCAAGTACACATCCATGAAATTCAAAATACACATCCATGAAAAGGTAGGGGGTGGGGGTGGGGAGAAGGAGGCCCTCTCTGCTTTAGAGTTGTTTATCTTAATTGGCAGTTAACAGCTAAGTGGGTCCTTTCTGAAATGTTTGCTTGGGAACCAGCATTTATGTTGATACCACTCTAGTTTGGGTTTTTTGGAAGCTTTGTCTCCCATCTGGGATCTAAAATGTAATTTCTTTCACAATTCTTTGAGATCATTGATGATTAAGTCTACTACCTACCTCCTGACTCAGTACAGAATGAGACATGATTCTTGAGTGTGGTCAATGAGGGAATTTGTTTTTGCTTGGATTGGCTTTATTTCTTTTTTTCTTTTTCCAGAAAAAGTGGATGGGAAGAGGAGAAAAAAGATTGTTGCTAATCTAAAACAAATTTAAATTAAAAGCCTTAGAGATCCCAACTTATACTTCTTGCCAATCATGATCTTCCCTTAAGAGAGATTCTTAAATTGGAAAAATACATTTACCCAAAGTAGAGACAATTTGTTTGGGTTATGTTTTAGGAACTCAATGCCTTTGGTTTCATCTCAAAATTCAGTAATTTTCAAAAGTATAGGGCTATGGATGAAACATATTATAGAAAACTCTGAAACTTAGTATCACCTGGACAGACCTCAGTGATGTGGAGAAGCCATAGACTTTGATTTCCTACTGATGAAATTTTTCTCAAGCTCCAGTGTGTGACTGAAAAAAATTTTAATTATTTAACTAGCCGGAGTTAACTAGGAGAGGGGCTCAGATTATTTCATCTTGAGGTCATGATCAATTATCAGATTATATAAAAAGATTGACATGTCAGGTTCCCCTGCAGCCATCCAGTAAAACACAAGGTGTTAAGAGTGATGAAGAGGGGGTTGGGCCAAGAGGTGAGGGCTCTGCTGGCCTCAAACCAATCAATATATTAGGGGAACAGGGAGAGAGAGAGAGAGAGAGAGAGAGAGAGAGAGAGAGAGAGAGAGAGAGAGAGAGAAGAGATTTATTTAGAAGGGCCTACATCCTTTTAAAGCCAAGAAGTGCAGAATTCAGTCATCCTGAACACTATTTGTGAAAAAGCTGGAAACAAAATGCATGTCCAAATTTGGGGGATTAGCTGGGAAAACTGGGTCTAGAGATGTAATGTAAATGTAAGAGACTATGTTGCATTATAAGGAATAGCAAATAGGATTTTTAAAACTCTGGAAAACTTTTGTGAAATGATACAAAACAAAGAAAGAGAAGCTCAATGATTTATACTACAATAATGATAATAAAACCAAAATGGAAAGAAAACAAAATTCAGTTGAAATGCCACAGTTGATGTTGGTATCTACAATGCTACCAAAGAACATATTTCTCCTTCTTAACAATTGACCCATTAACCATTTAGGGACATGGAGGAAGAACTGTGCTTATAGGAAGTTGGTTTGATTGTTTATTATGTTCAAACAAAGTGTATCAATTTAGAAAATCTCAATATATTAACATTGTCTTGAGTTCAGTCCATGATTCTAATGGGGGAGCAGCAACAGAAAATTTAGGAAAGATCATTACGGCTTTCCACATTATGAACCTCAGAAATTTAGGAACATACCTAAAACATACCTAAAAAAACCCAAAAAACAAAAAACAACCTTAATTTTCCTTAATGGTCTCAAAAGAAACCAGGCAATATAACTAAGTAAAATTTTGTGGTGTTCATATTTCTTTTCCTTTCTTTTGGGATTTTTGTCCTAGGGGGTTATAGATAACTCAGGTTAGTGGAAATATGCATAGTGAGCAGTAAGAAAAGAAGGAAGCAATCATTAAAGACCTACTACTACAAAGCTAAACACTTTGCTAATTACATCTCACTTTATCTTCATAACCATCCTGTGGGTTACATACTGTTATTATTCTCATTATACAATTGACAAAACTGAGGCAGACAAAGGTTATAGCTTGCCTAGGGTCACATAACTAGTAAGTATCTGAGGATGGATTTGATCTCAGATCTTCTGACTCCAAACCCAGCTCTCTATCCATTGCACCAACCAGTTGCCACTAGGTACAAGTAACCAATGATGACTTGTTCTAATGAAATGAGGAAAAATCTTTGATTCAAGAAATGTATACTCATTAAAGGAAGTGGATCAGCCATGTAATATGTGAGAAATAGAAGCTGGACATCCCAAATACTTCAGGAAAACCTTCAAACGTTAGGAAAACTAGTAAAAGGTTTCAATATGTTTAGTAGGTAGGTTCTCTTGGGAGACTTATGGAAAAACAGGGACAAGCATCATACAGGAGGAGATTGTAACTAGAATAAATGTGTTATTCTTTTATCAATGTTATTGTATTGTTATTCTATTATCAATAAATTTATTGATAAGTTTGTGGATCAATCAAAATAAGGTGGGGATATATCATTGTTTCTTTTAGTGGGTGTCAGTTATATGCTTTCCCTGATAAGAGTAGAAAGAAATGGTGGTAATATTGAGATAGTCTGTTGAATTTGCCAGGCTCATGATTTGAGGGATACCTTCAAAGGTACTTTTTCAAGTAGCTCTAGTAGTTAAAAATAAAATAAAATAAAAATGGATAGCACAGAATTCTGTTGTGGATGAAATGGAAAGACAAGCAGAGCCCAGTTGTGGTATCATGTACTATTCTCTAGTTCAAGTTCCCATTTCCAGTTCCCCCCTTACACTGGGTCTCTCCTCCCCACTCTTGCTTTCTGCTTGTTGTCTCAATGTGATGATGGCCAGAGGGGAGCCACTGGCTGGCTCCCTTGTATAATCTGATAATTGGCTATAATTCATGTATGAGACATTTAAAGATCTCCCTCCCCACTAACTAATCATTTCTCCAAGTTCAAATTTTTGAGTTGGCTTCTGCTTGTGGGCATCTGAAGGCATTCTCAGGCTAAGTCTCTATATTTTGAAAAGTACTTATTTAAAAGGTTTTTTTTAGTTTAGCATATATGTATATAATTTAATCTAATGAAAAGGGCTACATCAATATGTCAGAGATCTGTAAATTCAGAATTCCCACCACCAATTAAAATAAAAAATTTCAACATGTCTATAATTTAGTAGATATTCAGAGAATGAAATGACTTAATAGTCACTATGCTGAGAAGTATTAGAGCAAAATTTGAACCCAATTCTTCCTGGGTTCTTCCTTCATGTTTAACACTCTTCACCAAGGATATAGCTGATTAAATACAATGACAAATGAATTATGTATAATATAACATTGATAACCCTTGCATAAAAAAAATCTAATCTAGTTCTAAATCAATTTTACAGGTCCATCTTATAAGGTATATATATATATATATATATATATATATATATATATATATATATATGGATATATTTAACAGTTTAATTAATTATTTTTCTGATTATACATATATATTAACATTTTAAATGCACATTTCTTTAGGAATCAGTTAGAAGAGAACACAAAACAAAAGGGAAAAGCCACAAGAAAGAGAGAAAAATAGAAAAAAGATGTGAACATAACATGTGTTGATTTACATTCAATTTCCATAGTTCTTTTTTCTGATGTAGATGGTGTTTTCTATCCAAAGTTTACTGGGATTGCCTTGGATCACATCTTTCATAGCTGATCATCACACAATCTTGCCGTTACTGTGTACAATGTATTTCTGCTTCTGCTTGTTTCTCTCAGCATTAGTTCCCGCAAATCTTTCCAGGCCTTTCATAGGCAATATATGCACACTCTGAATGGGCAGAGGAGAAACTTGTAACAAATTTTATACTCCTTGGGCTGGTATGTATTTCTTAAGTGTAGAATTATAGTGATGCCTCCTGTTGCCATAGAAACGACACAAGGAGTATGTTTGGAGATGGGAGGGCTAGGAGTGAGGGTGGATAGGGGAGATGCTAGTAAGTGTGTTAGTTTTTCAGTATAATCCAAAGCCATATGATCTAGCTTGGAGAAACTGGAAGTCCAAAGCCCTTCACCAAACTGACCTCTCTTTGCTTGCTATTCAGAGATGTCGGTGAAAGGAATAGGGATAAAATCTCTCTGAAGGATGGGGAAGAAAGGGAAAAAAAACAGAGAACAAATGTGGCTGGAGGACAAATGGAGAAGACCTGGTCTTAAAGTCTTAGAACAGTTTTCAGACAAAGAAATCAAATTTAAAGTCATATGAAAAAATGCTCTAAACCACTATTGATTAGAGAAATGCAAATTAAAACAACTCTGAGATACTACCTCATACCTAGCAAATTGACTAATATGACAGAAAAGGAAAATGACAAATGTTGGAGATGTTGGAAAAACTGGGACACTAATGTACTATTGGTGGAGTTGTGAACTGATCCAACCATTCTGGAGAACAATTTGGAACTAAGCTTAAAGGTCTATGAAAATGTGCATACCCTTTGATCCAACAGTACCCCTATTAGGCCTGTATCCCAAAGAGATTTTTTTTAAAAAGGTAAAATGACCTATTTGTACAAAACTATTTACAGAAGCTTTTTATGGTAGCAAAGAATTGGAAATTGAGGGGATGTTCATTAATTAGGAAATGGTTAAACAAGGTATACTATATGACCATAATGAGATACTATTATGTTCTAAGAAATGACAAGCAGATGATTTCAAGAAAACCTGGAGAGATTTACATGAACTGATGCAGTGAAGTGAGATAAACCTGAACACTGCACACAGTAATAGTGGTATTGTATGATGACCAACTGTGGGTGACTTAGCTCTTTCCAGCAAGACAGCAATCCAAAACAATACCAAAGGACTCATGACGAAAAATTCTATACATCTCTAGAGAAAGAAATAAGATCTGAATACAGATTGAAGCCTATGTTTTTTTCATTTTATTTAATTTTTTTGTTTCTGTCTTCTTTCACATGATCAATAAAATGGTTTTTTTCACGACTACACATATAATCTATATCAGATTGCTTACTGTCTCAGAGGGAGGAGGTAAAAGAGAGAGGGAAAAAATTTGAAACTCAAATTTTTGAAAAAAATGAATGTTAAAATTTGTCTTTATATGTAGTTGGGAAAATGTTATTTTAAATTAAAAATAAATAAAATTTAAAAACACAATTAATAATTAATTAAAACACTACTAACATTAAACTAATTAATTAAATTAAATTAATATTTTAATAAAGTCTTAGAGGCTCAGTCCCATAGAGCAAGTTATCTCTGGCAACAAGAGAATAAGATTAGTATTTCGTAGGCATTCAATTTCTGAAGTCATGTTTGTATTTCTTTAGTGTGTAATTTTGGGGCCTTGTACATTGAGTTATATTATCCTTTCATACTATTCTGGACCCTAAACCAAACCTTATGTAGAACTTAACTGGAACACAAGGTGCAAAGGGTATCTGATAGCTTTGGTTAGCTTTTCAGCTGGAACCATCTCCCTGAAACTAATCTACAGAAAGCTAGTTGCCTATGGCCTCAAGGCTTTTAGCTTTTCTAAATTCCCACAACTTTCATTATCACTAAAGCCCAACTTTCCTAATCTTTTAAACTCCTTGACACACAACTGATGGTAGGGATCTATCACACCTGATCCTCAATTGCTTCCCCCACCCCTTTGGACATAACCACCAGAGCAAGGTGTTGAATTTGGCATCCAAAGCTGCTTAAACTGTAGGTTGCAAGCCCAGAATGTGAAGGTTGTGAAAAATTTAACAACAGTAAAACGTATCAAATATTCCAGCAAGATTTAATTCTTTATGTAAAAATAAACCAGCACATCCATCTCATAAGTGTGCAAATTTGTTTTTGTCTTTAATAAATGATTTTAAAATGTGTATATTGAAGAATTGTTTAAAATAAATTTCTTTATGATTTGCTACCAGTAAATGTTTGATTTGTATACCTATTTTATATACATATATATCTGGAGTTGTATAAAACTCTCTCAGGCAAAAAGGGATTGTGAGTGAATTAATTTAATTAATTTAAGAAGTCCTGATCTACTTTTTTTTTCCTTCTTACAATTACAGTGCATTGTACCACAGTAGGGTTATTTGTAGGGGAAAAGAGAATGTTTTATTGTTGCTGTCCAGTCATTTCAGGCATGTCCCACTCTGTGTGACCCCATTTGGAGTTTTCATGGCAAGGGTCCTATAGTGGCTTGCTATTTCCTTCTTGACCTCATTTTACAGATGAGGAAAATTAGGTAAACAGGGTTAAGTGACTTGTCCAAAGTCACACAGCTAGGGAGTATCTGAGATCAAATCTGATCTGAATTCTTCCTGATTCCAGACCTGCCACTCTATCCACTGCGCTATGTAGAAAATAGAAGATACAAATTCAGAAATAATACACCAGAGTCAAGTAATGGCTCAGGAATAATAAAACCGCCCAGATAGGGTAAACCAGAACCACTTTCACTCTAGGAGCACATAGATTCTCTCCTTAGTCTCTAAAATGGAATGTTCTCCTCAGTATAATAGAAAGAACCCCAGATTTAGAGTCGGACTCCTGGGTTCCCATCCTGACTATTACTTACTACCTGTGTGGATGTTGGATGGGTCTCTGAGCCCAACTAAGAGGCCATTCTGATACTCACTTTCCTTAGCTGAAAGCCAAGTTTCAACTAACTCTACCTCATTCGAAATTGTTAACTTTCAATTCAACCATTTGGATTCAGCAGACAAACTCAATAGCTCATTTTATGATGTAGGCTCACTAAAGGAAAATTAGAAAGTATTAGGATTGCATGAGATGGGGGGGACTAAAGAAAGAAGGGGAGAAAAAATATTTTAACTATCATCTTCATTCCTATTAACTATCTCCCTAACTCCTCCTTCCCCCCCAAATAAAGACCAGAGAATAGAAACATTCCCTTAAAAATAATCATTGTTGGCCTTGATATAACCCCTAAAAATTTGCAAAGTGTTTATTTGACCACATCCCAATGAAGTAAGCACTATTTTCTCCATTTTATTGTTGGTCTTGAACCATGACATCATTGACATAAAGAACTGGTGAAAAGAGCCATATTCATCAAATTGATCTAATGATTATATAATTATAATCTTCTTGTTGCTGTGTAAAATGTTCTCTTGGTTTTACTCACTTCACTCAGCACTAGTTCATGTGAGTCTCTTCAGGCTTTTCTGAAATCATCCTGTTGATCATTTCTTATAGAACAATATTATTCCGTTACATTCATATACCATAATTTATTCAGCCATTCCCCAACTCACGTTCTATATTCTTTTAACTTTGTCACTCAACTATCTGAGGTGAGTTCTCAGTTCTTACTTCCTGGAACTTCATTTTACAGGTGAAAAAAACTGAGAAGTTAATGACTTCTTCATGGTCACACAACTGGTAAGTCTAAGAGACTTGAATCCATGTCTCCTCTGACTCCCCATCTAAGGCTTTTGTCACTACAACATGTTGCTTCTCTAAAATACTCCAGAAATCCACAAAATAATCTTATATATCACAGATGACTACCTATGATATGAGGACCAAGAGATATGCTCTCCTCCCCACCCAGAAATATCTGTTCCAATAGATTGCTGCTGCTCTGCTCAAATTCTAAGTCAGTAAGCAAGCATTTATCTAGTATCTACGATCAATAATAAACATTTATTAAGTGCCTACCCTGTGCCAGTGCTAAGCACTAAGGATACAAAGAGAGGTTCAAGCAAAGAATAAAGCAATAAAAAAAAACTTCAAACTAGTCCCTGTTTTCAAGGAATTTACAATCCAACAGGGGAGACAATGTGCAAACAATTATGTACATATTAGGTATTTGTGGGATGAATTGAAGAAAATTTCAGAAGGAAGGCCTTTAAGTGAATGAGGAACAGGAAAGATTTCTTTCAGAAAGTGAGAATTTAGCTGAGCCTTAAAGGAAGCCAGAGAAGTCAGAGGTCAGAGATGAGGAGGAAGAGAGTCTCATATAAGAAGGACAGCCAAAGAAAGGTCTAAGTCAGGAAATAGAATGTCTTGTTCAAGGAACAGCAAGGAAGTCAGTGTAATTGAATCATAGAGTACTTGAGGGCCAGAAGATACTGTGTAGGGTATAAGAAAGGGAAGGGAAGGGAAGAGAATAAGCATCTATTAACTGCCTACTATGTGCCAGGCACTCTGCTAAGCCCTTTACAAAACTCTAATTTGATTGTAAGATGCTATTATGATCTCCATTTTACAGGTGAGCTAGGCTTAAAAGACAAAAATGAGGCAAGTTATGAAATATTTTTTAAAACCAAATGGAGGATTTTATATTTCATTCTGGAGGTAATAGGGAGTCACTGGACTTCATTGAGAGTAGGGTAAGGTCAGACCTGCACTTGAGAAAGATCAATTAAGAAAGCTCCTTTTAGAGTAGGAAGAGACTTAAGTCAGGTTATCCCACCAACAAAGTATTGCAATAGTCCTGGTGTGACCTCTCAGATTGGCTAAGATGAAGGAAAAGACAATGATAAATGTTGGAGGACATGTGAGAAAACTGAGACCCTAATAGATTGTTGGTGGAGTTGTGAACGGCTCCTACCATTCTGGAGACTAATTTGGAACTATGCTCAAAAAGTTATCAAACTGTGTATATCCTTCGCTCCAGCAGTGTTTCTACTGGGATTATATCCCAAAGAGAACATAAAAGAGGGAAAAGGACCCACATGTGCAAAAATGTTTGTGGCAGCTTTTTGCAGTGGCAAGAAACTGAAAACTGAGTGGATGCCCATCAGTTGGGGAATGGCTTAACAAGTTATGACATATGAACATAAAGGAAAATTATTGTTCTGTAATAAATGATGAGCAGATTGACTTCAGAAAAGCCTGGAAAGATTAATATGAACTGATATGAATTGATGCTGAGTGAAGTGAGCAGAACCAGGAGAACACTGTATACTATAACAAGAAGATAATGTGATGGACTTGGCTCTTCTCAACAATGAGGTGATTCAAGGCAATTCCAATAGACTTGTGATGGAAAATGCCAACTGCATCCAGAGAAAGAACTATGGAGACTGAATATAGATCAAGGCATTGCATTTTCACCTTTTTTGTTTGTTTGTCTTTTCCTTTGGATATGCTTTTTCTTATACAACATCACAAATGGGGAAATATGTTTAAAAGAATTGCATATATTTAACCTATATCAGATTGTTTGCTGCCTTGGGAAGGGGGAGGAAAGAGAGAAAAGATAAAAATCTGGAACACAAAATCTTACAAAAACGAATGTTGAAAACTATCTTTTCACGTATTTGGAAAATAAAATACTATTGAAAATAAAGATTTAAAAAAAAATAGTCCATGTGTGAGGTGATAAGAATCTATAGCAGAATGATGGTAGTGTCCGAGGAGAGAAGAGGACATATTCAAGAAAGGTTATGAAGGTAGAAATGACAGGACTTTGTAACACACTGGATATGGGGGTAAGAAATGGGGGATATATTGAGTTTGATAATGTCCTCTACAGGCTTTTCTCTAAGAATCAAATCTCCTTTATGGGGAAAAACATTTTGAATCACTTGAAATCTCTGTGTAACTTACTTCATTAGCATTTTCTATCATAAGAGGATAGACATGGAAAAACCTAAGTACACTAGAAACCATGTCAGAGGCATTGGAAATAAACCCATATCTCCATCTATGCAGGGCACTACAAATTTGGAAACATCTTCCACCAAAGCCAGTGAAGACCACAAAGTTTTGTGATGCTAAGAAAGTTGGCTCTGGAGACAGAAAACTTGAATTCAAATTCCATCTGCTAAGAGACTTTGGGAAAGTCACTTTCTTAAGTATCTTGGAACTCAGTTTCCTCAACTATAAAATGAGAGGATTAGAGGAAATGGCTCCTGAGATCCTTAATAGTTTTAAATCTTTTATCCTATGAACTTGATATGGGCATGAGCCCAAAACTTGCACTATAATGTCAAAAGAAGGATTTAAAACCCTGGTCTTCCAGACTTGAAAATCAACTTTTTATCTATTCTTCCATGCTACATTCCCAAAATAACAACAAGAATTCATATTTCATTGAATCATAAGTTTTACAGGATGCTTTCTTCACAACAAACTCTTGAAGATAACTCAAAAGTTATCAGACATGTCATATTGTAATACAAAGACTTGGAATCTAAGGTCCAAATCTTTGCTCTACTGCTTACTACCCTGATAACTTTGTAGATGTCATTTCACTTCTATGAATCTCAATTTCTTCTTTATAAAATTAGGGAGCTGGATTAGGTAAGGATTAAGGTATTTCCCAGATCAAAAGTTGCAATTCCCATTTTACAGATGAAGAAACTGAGCCCTGAGAGGTTAAGGAACTGGCCCAAGAATGAAGAAATAGTAAATAGCAGAAGTGGAATTTTAATCTTTTTCTCTTAATTCCAAATTCAGTGCTCTTTCATGAGCCATGTAGAGAAGGTAGAGAAAGCCATATTGGGTAGTGTGTAAGACAAGCTTCTCTAACCATTATTTTTTTTATTTAATAGCCTTTTATTTACAGGTTATATGTATGGGTAACTTTATAGCATTAACAATTGCCAAACCTCTTGTTCCAATTTTTCACCTCTTACCCCCCATCCCCTCCCCCAGATGGCAGGATGACCAGTAGATGTTAAATATATTAAAATATAAATTAGATACACAATAAGTATACATGACCAAATCGTTATTTTGCTGTACAAAAAAGAATCAGACTCTGAAATATTGTACAATTAGCTTGTGAAGGAAATAAAAAATACAGGTGGGCATAAATATAGGGATTGGGAATTCAATGTAATTAACCATTATTTTTTATTAAAGTTTTTTATTTTCAAAATATATGCATGGATAATTTTTCAATATTAACCCTTGCAAAACCTTGGGTACCAAATTTTCCCCCTTCTCCCCATCCCCTCCCCCAGATGGCAAGTAATCCAATATATGTTAAACATGGTAAAAATATATATTAAATCCAATATATGCCTACATATTTATACAATCATCTTGCTGCACAAGAAAAATCAGATCAAAAAGGAAAAAATGAGAAAATAAAATGCAAGCAAACAACTACAAAAAGAATGAAAATGCTATGCTGTGGTCCACACTCAATTCCCACAGTCCTCTCTCTGGGCAGGACTCGAATGTAGATGAGCTCGAATCATCACAAGATCTTTGGAACTGATCTGAATCATTTCATTGTTGAAGAGAGCCATGTCCATCAGAATTAATCATTGTATATTCTTATTGTTGCAATATACAATAATCACCTGGTTCTACTCATTTAACTCAGCATCAGTTCATGTAAGTCTCTCCAAGCCTCTTTGTATTCATCCTGCTGGTCATTTCTTACAGAACAATAATATTCCATAACATTCATATACTATAATTTACTCAGCCAATATCCAATTGATGGGCATCCATTCAATTTCCAGGTTCTTGCCACTACAAAAAAGGCTGCCACAAACATTTTTCACATGTGGGTCCCTTTCCCTCCTTTAAAATCTCTTTGGAGTATAAACCCAGTAGAAACACTGCTGGATCAAAGGGCATGCACAGTTTGATTGCTCTTTGGGCATAGTTCAAATTGCTCTCCAGAGTAAACCTTTATTTTTAAAAAATTGATATCTTTTCTTCTTAATACCATAGTTATTTCCTGATATAGTTCTTCTATCTACCCCACTCCCAATAACCTCCTTTGTTATAATGAAAAATAGCAAACCAGCAATTTGACCTTATCTGGCAGTATGGGAGACCATCTGATTCTATTTGACACTATCCTACCTCTATAACCAGATTGGAGCTCTATCCTTATGACAGTGGGGCTTGTCAAGTATGAAGCTTGAAACCCTTCTCATTTCAATATTACTGAATTTGCAAATCTTTCCCCCTCCTTCCTATGTTCTATCTCACTCTTTGAAATATCAATTCATAAAAGAAGCAATGTGGATTGGAAGTGTGGCAAGAGTCACTGTGTCCTAAGTCTGCAGATCCAGTCCTATTTCTTGTCCTTAGCCTAACTCTTTACAACTAAAATCAGGTTATTCTATCTTTAGTTCTACCATCCAAGAACTGCCCTTGGAGACTTATAATCCTTTTGTCAGAGATGGGACAGAAACCTCAGAAATACCTCAGTGAGATATCTTTTAATGCTCAACCTCTCCCTTCTCTTCCTTCCTTGGAAATGTTCCTTACTGATACTCATTTCTTCCCTGTTCCAAGACAAGATTCACCTTCCACTTCCCATAATAGTCCTTTCTACCTTTTTATTCCCATCCCCAGGATTAAAGGAATCATGACCTCTCAATATTTTCCTAACAATTTGGTTAGATTTCATCTCTAGATGCCCTCTCCTTTCTCTGTTTTGTCATTATTTAGTCTTTTCAGTTGTGACTGATTCTTTGTGACCTCTAGTGGGATTTTCTTGCCAACTGGAGACTTTTGCTTCTCTATTTTCCTTCTCCAGCTCATTTAACAGATGAAGAAAATTAGGCAAATAGGATTAACTTGCCCATGGTCATGCAGCTAGTGTTTGAGGGCAGATTTGAATTCAGGAAGATGAATCTTTCTGGGGCTGGATCTGGTGCTCTATCCACTATGCCATCTAGATGCCTCGTGTTATAGTACCTTCCTATAAAAGATGTTTATTCTCTTGAAGGATAGAGAAGGGAGCTCATAATGAATGTTCTCAATTTTCTCTCAGTAAAGTAAAAGATGAATGATCCAGCTAAAAGAGTAGGTTGGGGAAGACATTAAATATTTTAGAGAAGACTCCAAGGTTGTGGGCCTGAGTGACCGAAAGGACTATTGTACCTTTTATGGTAATATGGAAATTAGAAAGAGGGGAAGTTGGATGTGAGGAAAAAGATAAGAATTCTGTTTCAGGAATGGTAAATTTGAGATGCCTAAGAAACATTCAGTTCAAAATGTCTGTTTAGGCAGACCAAAGATGCTTAGACTAGAGATTAGAAGAGAGATTAGGGCTAGAAATATAGATCTGACACAAGACTAGTATTCTCACTTTTTTGTTGTTGTTTGCTTGTTTTTTGTTTTCTTTCTCTTTCTTGATTTGATTTTTCTCGTGCAACATGATAATTTTGAAATATGTATAGAATTGCACATGTTAAACATATTGGATTACTTTTTGTCTAGGGAAAAGAGAGTGGATGAAAGGGAGGGAGAAAAAATTGAAAGATAAACTTTTGGGTTTTTTTCCTTCTTTTTTTATTATGGCTTTTTATTGACAAGATATATACATGGGTAATTTTTCAACATTGACCCTTGCAAAAACTTCTGTTCCAACTTTTCTCCTACTTCCTTCCACCCCCTCCCCTAGATGGCAAGGAGTCTCACACATGTAAAATATGTTAAAAGTATATGTTAAATACAATATATATAGTGTATATATATAGTGTGTGTATTATATATTATATATATACACATATTTATACAATTGTTTTGCTACATAAGAAAAATCAGATTTAGAAAGAAGGTAAAAATAACATGGAAAGAAAAACAAAAATGCAAAAAAAAAAAACAGAAAGAGAAAAGACACACTTTTGTAAGGGTGAATGTTGAAAACGATCTTTGTATATATTTTGAATATAAAACCACTTCCCCTCAGAAACCAATAGAGATGTTACATGACCAAGAGAGAAGAGCAATGCTCCCTAGCTCCTCAACCCTGCTTCCAACAAGAACTTCATGGTCATCAGTGAGGAACACAATCATTGTGGAGAAGAGGTCCCCTTCCTCATCACTGCTAAACTAGCTGCTGACCAACTCCCACTGATGGTGAATTGAGTCCAAGAACCCTGGGAGGGGCAGCATCCCCAAGACCACAAGTTCTTCTTCTAGCCCAGACTCTGACACTGTCATCCTGAGAAACACTGGTTGTCCCCCATATAGAATTGTCCCCCTTCTAGTCTCCATCTCTTAGCATCCCTACTTTTCTTCAAAAAAGCTCTTTTTTTTTTTTTTTTTTCTGGCCTCCCTAACTGCTACAGCCTCTAAAATATCTTCTTTGTGTAGTGCATATATCTTGAAAATATTAGTTAAGTGACATCTTGTCTTCCTTAATAGAATACAAGCTATCTGAGGGCAGGATATCTCCAGAACTTAGCACAGTGCCTGGCACATTGTTATGCTTCATAAATGTGCATCTAATTAACTGCTGGTAGAAGAAAGTAAGTAAAAGGGAAACAAAGGAAAGACAGATAGAGAATTCCCCTTTCACTCAGCTGCAGTCTTCAGTTTGGGAGTGGAGTTAAGATACAAAAGCTTTGTAGCACCAGCTTTTGTGGGGGAAGGCACAAAAGAGAAGCTGTACAAGCCATTAAGGCAATTAAGAAAAGATTAAGGTTGCTCAGAGTGGAGAGAGACCCATAATCAATAGGCCAGAAATCACAGTGGGTTGCAAAATTATAAAACTCAGTGGCTAAAGAACAAACAAGCTCACCACAACCCAGAGGCATTGGTTTGCTCAGGAGTGAAAAAGAAATCATATTCATTTCTTAGGTCGGGAAAATAAATGGTGCTGGGGCATCCGTCCTTTTGTCAGCTAAAGGAGGGGGTGTCCGGTAGATTGGAATGAGATTTAAATAACCACCGAAATCTAAACTGAATTCAGCTGATCAGGTAGATTTAGGAATTTATTATCTAGAGAATAAAGTCCTAAATCCTCAGCCTGGCATTCAAAGCTCTCCAGGATTTGGTTCTGAATTCCCTTATCTCTCTTTATGTCATTTTAGGGATTCTGCTTCAGTCAGATTGGTCTGTTCACTGCCTCCTGCCTTTTCCCTTTCCTCTCTTCCTATCTAATTCCTATTTATTATTTAGAAAGTAGAGATGTGTAAGGTCAAGAAGCTGCAGGAAATTGAGAAATCAGGAGGAAAAGCAATATGTCAGCATTATTAAGTATTTGGACTTGTCTTTTACTCTGCCTGGGCCTAACGAAGGCCTCTCATTTCCCCTTCTTTGCCCAGTTTTTAGAAGAGAGGAGACTTTGGTCACTCATGATTCCTATTTTCTTTTCTTTATTTTCACCTAATAGTATTTTATATTTTCCAATTACATGTAAAGATAGTTTTCAACATTCATTTTTGTAAGATTTTGACTTCCAAAGTTTTCTCCTTCCTTCCTTTTTTTCCCTCCCCAAGACAGCAGACAATTTGATATAGGTTATACACGTACAATCATGACAAACATTTCCACATTATTTATTTTGTGAAAGAAGAATTAGAACAAAAGGAAAAACCACGAGAAAGAACAGACAAAAAACAACCAAAGAAGTGAAAAATAATATGCTTCTATCTGAATACAGACTCCATAATTGTTTCACTAGAAATGGATAGCATTTTCCATCATGAATTTTTTTGGAATTATCTTTGCTGAGAAGAGCTAAGTCTATCATAGTTGACATGATTACTATTTTCAGACTAGAGTGATCAGGTTCGTTTTGTTTGTCCCCAAAGACCGTGATTTAGAACATTGGTAGGAAGTTGCAGAGGTTGAATTATGCTCTTTATAAAGTTCTTCCTTACACTAATTAGAGCAACCCCAAAGAGAAATTGGATATCGTTTGATAGTGAGTTTCCTGACTCTTGAGGCATTGAAATGGATGCTGGATGAATGGGTCTCAATCATGTAGAGAAAAGTCTTACTCAGGACATAGTTTGGGCTATGTGACTTCAAACATCCCTTCCATTTCTGAGATTTTGAGACTCAAAGACCATTTGAGGTCCTTCTTCCCTGATAAAAAACCTTTCCTGATCATCCCAACACATAAATATCTTTTTGCCTCCAAATTCCTAATCATTCATCACCTATGCCTCTTATTTGACACTTAGTCTCTTCATTATATTTTTTACTTCACTTTTGAGATTTCTATGTCTTATCTCCTGAGTCAAATTACAAAGATCCTAAGAGCAAGTATTGAATACCCATTTTGGGGTATTTTTTTCAGAGCTAGCATTAAATTGATCAGAGTATGTTCTCAACAAATGTTTGCTCCTCGATTAAAAACCTAAAGGATTATTAATAATAATGGATATCAAAATAAATGTTTGCACAGTCCTTCTTATACAACATCATTTGAGTCTCAAGACAACCTCAATATCTCCATTGACCTTATTGCCTATTATTGCACAGCCAGGGTCAGAAGCAGGTTATGGACCCAATTTTTTCTGTTGCCGAGTCCAGCCCTTTGCCTTATCTACCTCTTACTGATTAACCCCTCAGTGATCTGACTTAATGTGGGCAGACCACAGCATCTGCTCTATCAACCTGCCCATATTGGGAGAGGTGGAAAGGAGTGCCCTAATCCTTAAATGCCCTAGGGCAGAAAGAATAATCCATGAGAGGCCTATTTTATTATCCTGCCCTCAGCCTCAAGCTGTTCTTCCTAATGAACTCAGGTCTTTTTTGTAATTTAAACTTGTTTCCTCTTGTTTGGAGCCTCAGTGGATAGAAAACATTAAGATTTCTCCCATGGTAACCTTTCTTATATTAGAGAATTACCTTTATTAAATTCCTTTCCTTGTCTCCTCCTTTCTAGGTTACATAGTCCCATCTCCTTTATGGTTTTGCTTCCTAGACATTAAGTTGTTCCAGTTACGGTAACACCTACAGGCAAGTTAAATTCTGACCATTGGTGCAAATCTTGTCCTCCATTTTATGCTTTGATACAAAACAAAATCTCCCAGGGTCTCAGACCCTTGAAGACATCCCATTATGTGCCTGTGGAGCAATTTGGGATAACCCCGGACCCTGGCCAGAAAACACTTTTCTAGGGAAAAGGGAAGATAGAAGGAGGCAACCATAGAGTACATTGAGGGAAATACTGTATTTAGAAGGCTGGAAAATGGAAAGGGAATTTGGTTGTGAAGAGCTTTTAGATATCAAACAAAGGAGTTCCTTTTTGATCCATCAGGTAGTAGGGTACCATTGGAGTTTATTGAGGAGTGTGTGTGTGTATGTGTGTGTGTGTGTGTGAGAGAGAGAGAGAGAGAGAGAGAGAGAGACAGACAGACAGACAGACAGACATAGATCTATGCTTTAAGAAAATATGTTTGGCATCTAAGTGGAGGGAAGGGTTGGAGTGCAGAAGGAACTTGAAGCATTTACAAGACTATTGCTAGTGATAAGGGCCTGAACATTAGTGTGGTGGGTGAAGGAGAGAGAAATGGGATCACCTATGAGAGTTGTTATGAAGCTAGAAAGAAAAAATATTTATCAATGATTTTAGATGTCCTATAATAGATGTGGAGCAGCTATTGGTGCAGTAGATAGAGTGTCAGCCCTGGAGTCAGGGAAGACTCATCTCAATGAGTTCAAGTGAAGCCTCAGATATTTACTAGCTATGTGACCTTGAGCAAAGCCTTGTTTGCCTCAGTTTCCACATCTGTAAAATAAGCCGGAGAAGGAAGTGGCAAACCACTCCAGTATTCTGGTCAAGGAAAGTTCTAATAGCCTTATGGAGAGCTGGATGTGACTGAATAAATAAAAGTAAATAAAGAAAATGAAGAAAAGTAGCATAAGTTTCAACTAGAGATGATTTTTACATTATTTACCCTTTAGGATTAATTGTCTCACTATTGTGAGCTGGAAAATGGCTTGTCCCTTCTCTATCCCACTTTTTCCATTACCCATAATCTCCCATTTAGCCCAAACTAGTAGCGTAGTGGAGAGGAAAATGGCAGGCAGCCATTAAATCATGACATTATGAAACTGGGTTTACTCTGTGAATGTGTAACTGCAGCATTTTGTGCAAATTGAATTGTTATATATCAGATCCTACATTCTCTTGGGTTTACATTATAATCTCAGAGGTGTTAATCATAGTCAATATTTATCTAGTACTTTAAGATTTGCAAAACGCTTTAGATGCAGTCATTTATTTGAGTCTAATAACAGCTCTGTGCAGTATAGACAAACAGGATCACACCCATGGAAAAGATCTGGGAAGCAATGTAGTATATACACTGTACCTGAAGATGTTACTTCTTGGATCTGTGAACATCCAGCCTTTGCTTGAAAATTTTGCAACAAGAGGATATTCTCTCCTATGTTCCAAGGCAGTCTGTTCTACTTTGGCATGGCTTTAACTGGAAGAAATTTTTTCCTGATCAAACCTAAATTTACCTCGTATCACCTTCACTCATGGTTCCTAATACTGCCCTCTGGGGCTAAGCCAAAAAAAAAAAAAAAAAAAAAGATTTCTTCTTCTCTTCTCTTCTCTGTGATAGTTCTTCTGTTCTGAAATTTGAAGACTATTGCCCTTCCTGTTGGACTCTTCTAGGCACCCCCAGTTCTTTAATATGTCATGAATTCAAGACCCTTCCCTACCTGATTGCCCTCTGCTGGTCCCTCACAGATTTTTCAATGTCTTTCCACAACTGTAATACCCCGTTGGGTATTGGACATGACACTCCAGATGTGACCTGATAGGGAAGACACTAGAAAGACAATCACTTCTTCCAGGTCTGGACGATACACCTTCCTTAATGGGCCTAAGATTACATTGAGCTTTTTTGGTTGCTGTATCCTACTGATGACTCATACTGAAATTTCAGTCCCCTAAAGCTTCCTGGTGTCTAAAGGCAAACTTCTATCTGTTCATATCCCTCCTATTTAGTACTTGTGAAATCTCTTTTATAAACCTGGTTCTTGAGGAAAGGAGAGAGCAAAATGGACAACTAGTTCCTGAAGATTAAAGGTGGGGGTGGGAGGGAAGGGACACAAAGGTGATAACTAAAAAGTCCCAGTTCTCTTCTTTCTACACTTCTCCATAATGAAGATTTTCCACCCCTCTCTCCACCTATTATGAAACATTTTATCTGTGCAAGGAACTCCAAGTGAGGAAAGTCTCTTTTCTTGATGAGGGTGAATGCTGATCTTCAATTTAGAGAATGGCCTGGAGGTTCTAAGAAGTTAAATTATTTGCTCAGTCACATATCCAGGAGTGTTAGAGGAAAGATTTTTAACTCAGGTTGTCTTGATTCTGAAGTTTTTCTATCCATTATAATATTCTGCCTTTTAGCATGAGGAATTAACCAGGAAATGGGAGAGGCAAGATTCTAAAGCTTTCCTATTTGTCAATTGTATTATCTGCTACATGTATAAGAGAGAAAGACTAAGAAAGAGATAATGAGAGACAGAAATGGAGGAGACAGTCAGAGACACAAAGAGAGGCAGTGAGAGATACAGAGACAGAGACAGAGAGACAGAAAAGACCACAGAGAGACAGGCAGAGACACAAAGAGAGGCAGTGGAGAGACTCAGAGAGACAGAGTCAAACAGAGACAGAGAAAGAAATACAGAGAGAGACAGAGATAGAAAAAAAGCACACAGAGAGACAGGCAGAGACAAAGAGAAGCAGTGAAAGAGACATGCACAAAGAGACAAACAGAGACAGAGAAAAATAGAGACACAGAGAGAAAAGCAGTCAGAGACACAAAGGCAGTGAAAGATACAGAGACAGAGAGACAGCAGATACAGAGACAAACACACAGACACACACACAAAGAGAGGCTGTGATAGACAGACAGACAGATACACAGAGAGAAAGAGAAGACAGAGAAACAGAGACAGAGACAGAGATAGACACAAAGAGATACAGACAGAGGGAGAGAGAGAAAGAGAGAAACAGAGAGACAGAGAGACTGTGTGTCTACATCTCTGTGTGTGTGTGTGTGTGTGTGTGTGTGTGTGTGTGTGTGAGAGAGAGAGAGAGAGAGAGAGAGAGAGAGAGAGAGAGAGAGAGGGGGAGAATGTGAACCTGGCAGGTGTAAAGGATTCATGCAGACTTCCTGAATGGTCTCCTTCACATTTCCTCTTACAAATGCAAAAGTAACCCGAGTATCATAATATCAAATAGGTAGTCGGTAGGACATAAAAGAGCAAAAAGCATATTATATCTAAAAGTAATCGGATCGGCAAGTGCAAGGGGAGAGATTAATGAATTAAGTGTGGAAAAGGGATGTCTGGAGAGTCAAAGAAAGTGAGAGGAGGCTGGATTGGAAATCCATACTCCCATAAATCATCTCCACCTCTTCTGTGAAGGGCCTCAAGGACTAAAGTTCTCACCAATATGCTGCATATGCATCAGGACACAATATTCTGGGAAGCTATTCCATTCATAGGCCAGAGAGAGACGCTGTCTTTGGAGAAACTAGATAAGCAAGCAGGGAATAAAGGGAAAAATAGATCAACTGAACAGTGGGGGCCATTTGCTTTTCTGAGCTGCCGTGCTTTTTCTTTTCTTTTCTTTTCTTTTTTTTTTCAGCTCCTGTGGTCTGTGATTAGCTCCGAGGCCTGCTGGGTGATTTAACATATTTCCTTTTTTTGAACTTGCTGATAATGAAACTCCAAACTTCCATAGTCCTTTCACAGGAAGCCAGCTGAGGATGGAGCAGGTTGCTGTGAGGATGCCTTCCTAGGCGCAGTCCCTCCAGGGAAGCTGCCCAGCTTTGCCTCCCATTTGACAGTTCACAGGAATACTCTTGAATCCCAAGTGTGAGTTCCTTCTTTCAGAAGTTCAGAACCTTTTCATCTGGACGCCTACAGAGGGCAATGGGACACTCAACCAGGGAACTAGTGGGAAGTAGTGGGGATGGAGATGGGGAGCTTGTTTTTTTTCCTTTGCATAAAGGAGGCAACAGAGGCTTAAGCTCCTAGACGAGGGGGGGGGGGTAGGGTGTTTCACTTTATTTGTGTCATGGACCCATTTGATGGCAGTCTGGTGAAACCTCTGGAGCCTTTCTCAGAATAATGTTGTTGTCTACATTCATAATTAGAAGGAAATGCTAAATTTCAGTTAAATGGTAATGAAAATAAAAATGTAATTTTATTTCCCATCCAAGGTTATGGACCTCATGAAATGTGTCCAGGAGAGTATAAGTTTTAGTGAAAATGATTATTCCTCCTAATTGTTCATCAGGTAATTCAGCAGATCCTCAGTTAAGAAGCCCCAACCTAATAATTCTAGGCTATGACTTAATTGTCAGAAAAATAGACCAGTTGATTTGGGGGGAGCATAGACTTATAGGATTTAGAACTAAAAAGAACTGATGCAAACCCCTCATTTTGTAGATGTAAGAATGGGGGTTTTCTCCTCTATCTCCACTGCACCCTGCACTTAATCATAAAAGGTCCAGAAATCTTTCTGCATTAATAAATCAAAACTAAATTAAGTGTGAATAAGTCTTTTAAAAATTTTGAAAAGATCGTCAGGATTTTGGATCATTGGATAAAAGCAGTTGATAACCACACAAGAAACATCTAATGACTGACTGAAAGAATTTGACATAACTCTTGGCCTTTGAATTTAGAATTTCTCATTCCAGAAACAGTCAGTGGAGTGGTGACAATCCAATAGGGAAAGATTTCTTACAGAGGATTGCTCTCAATGGGTTCGGCTCCACCCTGGCAGTGTCCATGGGAGCAATAATGTCTCCACTGAAAAATGAAGACAAGCTAGACAAAACAAGGAATGATAGTATCAGGGGCTCAAGGGTGCCCACCAGAACCTCAGGGAAACTTCATGAGGACTTTATGAAGGAAGAAAAGGGTAAGTTTAAACCCACTCTCCCCAGGGACCTAATATGTGCCAAGGGTGTATCAATAGTTACAAGGGAATGGTTTACACCTGACAAATACACACACATACATATTTGTCACACAAATATATGTATATATATGCATAAGTATATATCATAGATGTGTGTAGAGATAGATTTATCTATAAGTATATTTTTGATCACATATATGTGTGGATATATAGATATATAGATATCTATGTTGTATAGTTAAGTATACATATACATATGTACATACATATATACATGTAGTCTTTCATTTGTCTTTCTTTGTATCTAGCCCTCACCTTGACCTGGTTCCATCTTGACATCAGAGTGTCTAGTAGGTATACAATTTGTACTTCCTTATGGACAATTCAATGACCTTGTGGAAGTCCAAGAACTTTGTGCACACCATGGGCTTTGTTAGCAGACTTATCTATTGACTTCCAGAATGCTGAGCCCATCATTTCCCTTCCATTTTAGTCTGTCTGAATCACATAACCTGAACTACAGGGACCTTAGAAACCATTCTAGTTTGTTGACTTGTGTTCCTCAGGGAGACATGTAATCTTTAAGTTGTCTCTATGCATCTTTTCTTCAAAATCAATATGTGGTGCTTATATAGGGATTTGTTTTTTTAAAAAAAAGAAACCCACATAATTGCTTTTTATTTCTCTTCTTCTGACTTACCCTTCATTACAAAATGCTTTACAAATATTATTTCTTTTGATCTTCACAAAAACTCTAGGAGGTAGTTGCTTTTATTACCCTTATTTTAGAGATGAGGAAACTGATAGAGGTTGTACATATTCTCTACTGTTAATTCATCAGATTGTTAATTTGCTGGACTTCTTGGCTCAGAGACTTTTATCTCTGCACATAATTACATTGGCAAGATTTGAGAGCTTGTAAATATTGCAGAAAATATCTATTTGTTCTCAATACACCCACATACATACTGGTGTGTGTGTGTGTGTGTGTGTGTGTGTGTGTGTGTGTGTGTGTGTGTATACATAAGGATATGTACAAGAAAACAATACAGATGTTTGAATTAACCAGCTGAATGTGTGTGTGAATATATAGATCTTGCCTATCTTTCAGATCATATATCTCACAGACAATAGAAATTATTTTCACCTTAAAGATGAAGTAAGGCATGAAACAGAGAGCTATGTGTTTACCAGAAGTATTCATTTTTGTGATAGAGTAGAATCAAAATAGATTCCAGGTCAAGGAGGGATTCCCTGTAGACAGCAAGGTCTTCCAGAGTTCCTGTTTGGGGATAAGATTATATTGATTGCATCAACCCCAAGACACTGTTGTTCCTCTTGAAGTAATCTGTAATCATCTCAAAGAACTTTAGTTTGCCCATTTGTACCAGAAAGCTCAAAAGCTATATAAAGAATGATAACTGATCTGATTTTTTAAACATTCATATAAATGGATACTCAGTGGAGTTTATCCAAAAGTATAGATACGATAGACAATACAAAGGGACAAACCTGAGGGGTGAGTAATGGTCATTACCCTCTGGGGACTTGGTTAATCCATTTGAATTGGAGTTGGGGAAATATCCCAGTGGAAATACTATGGGGAACTTGAGGTCCAGAAAAGTGGATTAATTGACGAAAGTCAAAAAATTAGTTACTGGCCAAACCAAAACTAAGGTTTTCTATTTCCAGTTTAGTGCTTTCCTCTATATACGAGGGATTCTCTACCATTGATACTAGGGAATGGGGGAAACATATTTTGTTATATCCATTTTTAAAGGTGAAGAAACTGAATTGTGGAATTGCTGTTCTATAACTACATCACAATTCTGGGATAGGATCTCCTATAGGTTAATAAGTTAGTTATATTGTTGAAAAGTGAACATACATCAGTGAGATTCCAAGTGGTTTCTTGAAAAGATTTAATTGAATAAACTTTTTTATTTAGATTAGAGAAGAGAAGATTTTGGTAGATATGATAGTTGTCTTCAAATTTTTAAGAAGCTGTCACATAGAGGAAGGAGGACTTGGTCTGCTTGGGCCCAGAACAATGGGTGGAAACTTCAAAGAGGCAAATTTGGGTTGATCATAAAGAAAATCTTCCCAATAAGAGTGTAGAAAGCTGCCTTGGGAAGTCACTGAAAAGATTCAAGCAAAAATGGATAACCACTTGTTGAATATGATACAGAAGAGATTCTTGATCAAATACTCATTAAGCTGGAAAGATCTGGCAAATCTGCTGGATCACTTAATGGACAGGTTGGAGGATTGGACATTTTCTCTAGTACTTATGAATTCTCAAAACTCCCCAGCATCATTATGTGCAAAGGCAAAGTTCTGAGCCAAGAAGTCTTAACAAAGTAACAACCTGATGAATCAACAGCAAACACCCCTAGTCTGTAATCCATAACACTTTCACTTAGCACATCTTCCCACCAGTCTCTGCACTTTGACAAGTTGATACAATCTGTCTCATGAGCTTATGTTTTAGGATCCATTTAGCAATTTTCTTTCTGTTTCTGCAGTGTCTGTCAGGATGCCCTCAATTCATCATTTTAGGCAGCCAAGCAGCACAGTCGATAGAGCACTGAACCTGGAGTAGGGAAGACCTGAATTGAAATCTGGCCTCAGCTACTTCCTATCTGTGTCACTTTGCCTCTTGCTGCTTCAGTTTCCTCAACTGTAATAATAATAATAATAATAATACCTAACTCACAGACTTATCGGGGGGGAGGGAAATCAAATGAGATAATATTTGTAAAGCAGTTGGCAGGGTGTCTGGCACATTGTAAATGCTGTATAAATGCTTATTGCCTTTTCCCATTCTAAGGCATTTAACAGCAGACTTCGACCTTCCCCACCCCTTATGGAAGAGGTGGAAGTATAGGAAAATAGAAATGCTCTGACTGCTGTAGCAACATGTTGCATTGCTGTAACACTCAGGCAAAGAATTAAGGAAGAAAAGGAACAAGGGAATGATACTAATGTGTTAGGGAGGACTACACTGGATGTGAAGAAAAAGAGGCTGACATCCAACTGGGGCCAGTTTTGTCTCCCCTCCCCCAAAAGTCACTTGGGGCTGTGACTGAAGCTGGTGAAAAGAGAATTTCTCAATGTGGGAGGAAGCTGAGAGAGCTTTGAGTTCTGTATAGCTTTGGAGGATCTGCATTCAAAGTTGAAAGAGTCAGAAATTGAAGATTAAGGGAATATAAGAAAGGAAAGAATGGAATTTCCAAAGATCTTGAGAACAAGAAATCTTAGTTAAGGATTTTTTTTTTTTGTACAAAGAGATAAAAAAATCCAGAAAATATCTTAATGCTAAAGAGGAAATGGCCACAAAGACATCTAAATGAGTCTAAACATCTCTGAATAACTGAATAATAAGACAAAGGAAAGTACCTCAACACCTAATAAAGTCAAAGTCTCTAGGGATTCCCAAGAGAGCATGAGACCAGAGCTAGACATTCCTGAATGGTTCAAGGGAGAAATTAGAATCATGAAAGGAGAACTTTTGTGTTGCACAGCAGAAATAATTGACAAAATAGAACAACTTGAATTTGTGATAGTGAATTTCTCTAAGGAAGAGAGACAATAACTCCCTGTTAATACAGATATATAGAAGTGAAGGATAAGCTGAAAGAAGACAAACAAAAAACAATCATGTTTAAAAAACCCACTGTGATTTCTATATAAGCAACACACATTGATATTGAAAAAAAGACATGTAGAGACAACTTAAAAATTACTTATCTCCTTGAAGAACACAAGTAAAAAAAAGTAGAATGGTTTCCGAGGGTCCTTATAGTTTAGAATGTGTGATTCAGATTGACTCAAAATGGAAGAGAATCATTCTGGAAGCCAACATATAGTTCTGTTAACAAATTGAATTTTCTATGATAAAGTACAAAATACATTCCTTTTAGAGACTTTAATGTCAAGATTGAGCCAGGTCAGGGCCAGGGCTAGACACAGAGAAAGGCAAATGAATGAAGGCTGGTGAGTTGGAAATATCCATATCTATATATCTGTATATGGAGATAGATAAGTTTATATCTATCTGTGTGTGTATATATATATGTGCCTATTGTCAGATAGGTAAATAGATATATATATATATCTATATACATGTATACTGTTGCAGAATACATATATATATTTGCATATGTATAGAGAAATTTATAAATGTGTCTGTATATGTCTATATGACAGTATATCTTTGTGTGTATAATTATATAGATATGTATATATAACACACACACACACACACACACACACGAAATTTATGATGATACAATAGCCAGTTGAAAAGTGAAACCAGCTATTTAACTTCCTATAGAAAACAGAATAGATGTTTGAATTGTATCTCTTATCATATATCTCATAGCCAATAGAAATTATTTTTACCTTAAAAGAGGAGAAAGGTATAAAACAGAAAATTAGGCATTCTCTAGAAGTATTCACTAATGTGATAAAGGAAAACCAGAATGGCTTCCAGATCAAGGAGAGATTCCCTATGGATAAAGGTCTTCCAGATGTTCCTGTTTAAAGAATGAGATTATATTGAGTGCATCAAGTCCCAGGACACTGCAGATCCTTGGAAAAAATCTGTAATCATTCAGAGAACTTTAGCCCTTCCATCTACACAAGAAAGATTGAAAATTATATAAAGAATATTAACTGCTCAGATTTCAGCATTCTTTTGAGTGGGTATCCAATGGAGCTTAAATGATAATACATAGAGATGGACAATGATTTGGGTTCAGAATTGAAAATGAGAAAGAGAATTCCCTTGTAAAGTAAGGGAAAATTGCAAAAGTACTTTTAATGGTCCCAGTCTTCCTGTAATATCAAAGGTTCATTTTTTCAATGTAAGTTTTATTGTTGTTGTTGTTATTTAAATGATGTAGCTGTATGGCAGTAAGGCATAGAACCCCATTGTCTCTGAAGCACTATGAGTTTCATAGTTCAGTGTGAACATCTCCAACATATATCCAATGAAGAATTAGAGGAGTTAGGTGATATAGCAGAGTACTCTAGGCCTGTAGTGAGGAAGGCCTCTGTTCAAAAGCAACCTCAAACATTTACTAGCTTTGTGATTAGGCAAGTCATCCAACCTCTATCAGTTTCCTCATCTATAAAATGGGGATAATAATAGCACCTACATTCTGGAGTTGTTGTCAAGATCAAAAGAGACAATACTGTATTTTACAAACCTGAAAACATTATTTTAAAAATGCATTAAATGAATATTAACTTTTGTGATTTTCTTTTATTGCTATTAATTCTGAGAATAGTAAAAGATATCAACAAGGAAATATATTCCAAAAGACAATATAGACTGGTTATGTGAGAATTTGTATGACAAGGTTCTCTGTTGGTTGACATTAGGAGAAATTGAGGAAGACCTCCAATGAGTTGAGTGCATCCCCTGTGGCAAACTTTTGGGAAATCATAAATGAGAGTCACATAAGAAAGCCGACTAGATATAGATTGTAACCTTCAACTCAATAGAAGAGATCTCAGATACATTTGAATATTTGAGCATGCTTCTCTCCTTCCCTAAGCAGTGATTACCTACTTTATTTGTTCTTTCCTCACTAGGTGACATGGAAGGGGAAAAAATGATCTTTTCTTCTCACCAGGTTTTTAAAATTACAAATAGCAAAATAAAGCAGTAAATGATTATGTCCAAGATCTTGATGGTGTCCCTCAGGTTTTCTTATCTAACTCCCCATCCTTTTTATCCAATCACTATCCTTAATTAATAATAATAATAAAGAAATTTTGGGCCTTGAACTCATTTTTTAAAATAAAATTAGCAACCTTGATGTTCTTTTAAGATATTTTTTATTTTGCTAAACATCTCCCAATTACATGTAAATTTTTGAAATCTTTTTTAAAAAGTAGATTTCCAAATTCTCTTTCTCCCTCCATCCCTCACCATTCCTTGAGAAGGCAAGCAATTGGAAATCAATCAAACGTGAAGTCATGTAAAATATATTTCTTTATTAGCCAGACAGACAAAAAAAAAAAATAAGAAAAATCAAAAGGTTAAAAAATGCTTTAATTTGCTTTCAGAGTTAACCAGTTCTCTCTTTAGAGGTAGATAGCATTTTTCATTATGGGTCCTTTGTAATTATTTTTATCATTCTCTTGATCAGGGTAGCTAAGCCCTTTACTCTTGATCATCTTAAAATATTGCTATTACTATATCCAACATTGTCCTAGTACTGCTCACTTCATTTCATGGGTTCATATAAGTCTTCCAAGGTTTTTTTGAAATCATCTTGCTTATTATTTGTTATAGTATAATAATATTCTATAATAATCATATGACACAACTTATTCATCTGTCCCTCAATTGATGGGCATCCCCTCAACTTCCAATTTTTGCCATCACAAAGGTAGCTGCTATAAATATTTTTGTACAAATAGGTTTTCCCCTTTTCTTTGGTCTCTGAGATAAAGACCAAGTAGTGGTATTGCTAAGTCAAAGGGTAGGTACAGTTTTATAGCCCTTTAGGCACAGTTTTAAATTGTTCTCCAAAATGGTTGGACCAATTCACAACTCTACCAACAGCACATTAGTATCCCAATTTTTCACATCCCCTCCAGTACTTATCATTTTTCTTTCCTATCACAGGGCTTGAACTTAAAACATCAAAAGGATCTAAAATAATCAATGGCAAAATTCTGAGTAAATCCACAGGACACTGAAGACAGCAAAGACAGAACATGCTGACATATCTTCCTATCCACACTAGGTTGCAAGAAAGAAATTGCATAATTATATGTTCAGATGCTTTAATAGGCAATGCTACATTAAATTCTCAGATAGACCACTGTTCATGTCAATGTGCAAAAGTTCCTGAGATATTCCTGACTTGGAGCCTGGTCCTGGATATTGGCTATATTAGGCTAGTGTCTCAGCTTAATTCTCAATTATCCCCTAAATGGATTTTTCTGTACATTTGGCCCCTTTTCATTTCACTGACATGCTCCCTCCTTTTATTGTCCAACATACTGTGAGAGACCACCCTTTCCTAGTATGGACCTTGCTAGTACAGGAAACAGTTTTTCTTTAGAAAAATGAAACCATCACCAGGATAAGATATCTAAGAAACTTTCATTGACTTCTTTATCCTGTTGTCACAGGCTACAGGTGAATTAGTATTATTAAGCAATAGGAGATCATTAGATTGAGCATCAAGTCCATTTGGTGCTGTTACTTAGTCATGTCTAACTCTTCATGATCCTATTTGATGTTTTCTTGGCAAAGATACTTGAGGAGTTTGCCATTTCCTTCCCCAGCTCATTTTACAGATGAGGCAAACAAGGTTAAGTGGTTTTTCCCAGAGCCACACAGTTCTTAAGTGTCTGAGACTGGATTTGAATACAAGTTTTCCTGGCACTCGATCCACTGCACCACCTACAAGCCAGTCAGCTCCCACAGGATCATAGATTTAGATCTGAAAGGGAACTCAGAGACCATCTATTCTAACCCTATCCCTATTACAGATAAGGAAAGGGAACAAGAGAAATAAAGACATTTGCTCCAGGTCACACAGGTAGTATGTGGCAGGACCAGGTTTCAAATTCAAGTCCTGTAAATTCCTAATTCAGTGATCTTCTTCCTATATCATGCTTCTGGTTCTTGTCTAACTGTCCCTGATTAGCTCAACTATGTAAATGCCATTTGGTTCATCATTAAAAGTCCCTTTCTATGTTTTGTAAATTTGACTTTAAGTTCCTTAGGGTATAGGAAATGTTTCTTCTCAGTTTTGTGCTATTTTTTTGCATGTTCTTCAATGAATATTTATTATGACCTAAAATGTATGACCTACACAGTTCCAAAATTCTAGGCATATGGACCCCCAAAAAAGAGACTCTGCCTTTAATGAGATTACATTCTTTTGGAGATGAGTGTAATGATAAAACACACAAAAAAATTGTGTAGAATGCAAAATACATTCAGATAAAGAATACTAATTGGGGGGGGGGGGGAGAATGAGGATGCTTTCATGAAAGAGGTGGATCCTGAGCTGAATTATAGTGTACTCATGTAACATTCTATGAAATTCTAAGTGATCTGGTAAAATTCTGAAATATCATTAAAGAGATGGTTGTTGAACATATGGAAAAGGAAACAGTGATTGCAAAGATCTGCAAAGCTTCATGGTGACTATATATAATATTGGAATAATCTTATCTCCCTTTTTTTTTAACAAGGATACCAGCTGGTAAGTCAATAGAGTGCTGTTGAAGTAGTTTACCTAGTTTTTGGCCAGGCATTTTATAAAAGTATCTTATGCTATTCTAATGGAGAGATGGAGGTCAAATGATAAAAATCATTAGGTAGACAAAAACTGATTGGATGTTTAGATTCAATGACAATGTAGCAGGAAAGTAACTCCAGGGAAGTATCTCCAGAGATCTTTACCTGGCCTTGTATTGTTTATCATTTTTATGATGGGCCTTGATAAAGTCATGCATAAAGGCATGCTCATAAAATTTGCAGATGTTACAAAGCTGGGAGGGATTGATAATATTTCAGATGACAGATGCTAGCGACAAAGAGATTTTCATAGGTAAAAACATTCTAGTTGGATCCAGTGAAAAGAAATTCAAATAATACACCAATAAGCATTTACAAAGCATTAATTATGTACTAAGTATTGTGGCTAAGGGACACAAAGATAAAAGCAAAATAATTGTTGCCCTCAAGGAGTATACATTCCATTGGGGATCATGTAAATTCTTACACTTGCATTTTTTTAATCCACTTTGTGAGTACAAAGTAGAAGAGATATAGTGAAACAGAAATTTATCTAGAAAAGAAAGTTCTAGGAGTTTTAGTAGAATACAAGCTCAGTTTGAGTCAGGAGTTCGATATGATAGCCAAAAAAAAAAAAAAAAAAAAATCCTAGGTTCCATAAAAAGAGGCATCCTTTCCAGATGTATAGATGGGATGGCTCCTCTATGACCTGTTTTCATCAGACTTCATCTAGAATATTACATTCAGTTCTGTGTGTCACAGTTTTAAAAGGACATTGATGAGTATCTGGAGAAGGACAACAGGATGTTCATATCATATGAAGGCTGACTGAGGTAAATGGGAATATCTAACAGGACAGGAGAGAGAAGTGTTGAGATAGGGAGAAGAGGAAAATGATAGCTGTGTTCAAGTATTTCAAAAGCTATCCTGACACTTAGCACAATGTCTGGCACTTAATTAATGTTTATTGGTTGATTGCTTGAATTGGAGGACTCAGACTTGCTCAGTTTGATCCCAGAATACACTGTCCAAAAATGGACAAGGGCAGCTAAATGGGACCATAGATAGAGCAGTAGGCTGGGAATCAGGATATCTTTTCTCCCTGAATTCAAATAAAACCTCAGACACTTACTAATTGTGTGACCTTAGGCAAGTCACTTAACTTGGTTTGCCTCCATTCCTCATTGGAAAATGAACTGGAGAAGGAAATAGCAAACCCCAATTGGGGCCATGGAGAGTCAGATTGAAGAATCAGACTGGAATGGATGATGAGGAAAAATGTTTTGTTAAGGTATTAACAAATTTTGTGATTCTGAAATGGATTGTAAGCTCCCTGGAGACATAATTTATGTTTTTCTTATATCACTCACAACTCCAAGCATAAGACAGAGCATTTAGCATATACAATTAATTTTAAGTGTCCATATCAATCTATCAGGAAATATTTAATGGCATGGTTTGTATTTATCTTATATCACCCACAACACCAAGAAAATACAGGACATATTGCATATATAATTAATTTTACATGACTATATCAATCTATCAGGAAGTATTTAATGAGCTTCTATTCCACTGAGGATTTTCCTTTATAGATTTTGGATGACCACCTCTCAGGTATATTTTTAAAAAGATTCTTGTTCAGGGTAGGGTTAGATTAGGGGGTCATGGAGATTCCCTTGAACTCCGAAATTCTTTGATTCCATGTATCAGCTCCATGTCAGGGTTTATGGGGAATAACACAAAAGTATTCAGTATATAACCTCAAGAAACTGCACATTGAGTGAATGAATGAATGAATGTAAATGGAAGCTATAACCTTACCTCTGGTCATTATGAGTCTTGGGAAAAACCAGCTGCCATGGACTCCATGGGAAAATGAGACTAAAATGCCAAGGAGAATAAGCAGTAATGGCAGCTGGGTTCTGCTGAGTGCTGTCTTGCCTTAGCATGTCTGAGAAAGACCAGATGTAAAAAATGAGGGCATTGAAAAAGATGTTTTCTAAGGTCCCCTTCCACCACTAATTCCCATTATCCGTAGGTGTGATTAACAAAGAGAGATTAACACTATCTTTGCCCTCTGTATCTAGTGGATAAGAGGGAACACACAGGGAAAAGAGCACTAGGTTTTGAGTAAGAAAACTTGAATTTGAATTCTGTCTCTGCTTCTCAGTGCATGATCATCTTGGGTAGATCACTTAATCTCGCTAGTCTTCAGTTAACTCATGTATAAACTAAAAATGTTGGATGTAATGATCTCTATCTTCTAAACAAATTCCAATGATCCTATGAAATTGGGCTCCAGAATATCTCTCCTAAACAAATCTGCTATTGATTTCTCTTCTATATGTGTAGTTGGGCTCTTATAGCATAGGAACATTCCCACCAAGAAATCATTCTAGAGGACTTCCCTGACTTTTCTGTTCCAATTTTTAAAAATTCTCCTTCCCTCTCCTACCCTCCACCATCCTCTGCCTCTCACTGCTAGAAAAAGGTCCCTGGCTAGCCAAGTTCACTGGGAAAGAGCTCACTCCATTTCTGGGTTTCCTGTCCCACCTTCTATTCTCCTTTCCCTCTTGATTTCTTTCTCCTTTGGAAAACACCTACAACCCTGAGCAGATGTGCACAAGTCAATTTAGAGCTGTGTGTGACTGGTACAAACATGTTAGCATATTGAGTGGTCCAAATATTTAAATATCTATGATATAGGAAGCCTAGAGACCATTAAAAGCCATTTTTCTCAGTACTGATTGCAAGGAGAGGGGGTGGGTGGGATGGTGGAATAAATGTTGCCTCTTGGTCTCCTTCAAGGCTGCAAAATCTGCTGGCCTAATCATATTGCCTATGTAAAGTGCCTCTCCCCAGTCTCTACCGGAGGACTTTAGGTTGCATTTACTGTAAACAAAGGCGTATTTTGGGGGCAGTTGGATTGAGTTTATTGTTTATGTAAATCTCTCAGAATGTGACATAGCAAGATAGCTTCCTATGTTGTGTTGATCCACATTTTAGGCCAACAGCCAAAGTATTTTATCTTTTACTTCATTATAGTGATCTTCCAATTAGCCGTGGTCTGTAATACCCTGATTTTGGTGGCAGTGGTTTGGGCAGGATTGTTTGATAGTTCTGCTCGAGAGACAAAATAAGAGGCCTTATTATAGGAAGTGCAGAGGTTGTGCGGGAGCTGAGTTCTGTTGCAAAGTTTGCCGATAAGGGAAAACCGGCCCTTAAGCGTCCATTCTGTTCTGTATATTAACACTTCTAATCTGCACTGCTGATAAAACTGCAAGCCATTTGCCTTTGGAGGAATTAGTTCTGCCTCACTTGTGTAACCAGGCGATGGTGATTAACCTTTAAACTGTCCAATATTCTCAGCAGACTCCTGCTCCAGATTAGAAACTATTTAGTTATGACCAACTAAATTAACAACACTCCCTCCTCTGAAGAATGAGATTTGGAAGGTGGATGCATTTTAAGGTGGAATTGTGTTTTGAATTGGTGATCCATCCTCCTAAGGTGCTTATTTCCCTTCATTAAAGGCCCGGCCGCTGCCACATAAGGGAAGGCGCAAAGGAGATGAGGAACAGCTAATACAAGAGTTGGGGTTACTTACACCGGAGACGTTTGTACAGCTTGTGTTTGCCAGGGGACGGCGAGGCAAGGAGGGAAGATGTCTCGGTGGTATCTAAATATGGAAGAGGGAAATTCAGTCCTTCTTCCCGTCTTGGGCCACACTCTAAGAATGGGTTCTATATCAGGTAGCTATTAAGCTGTTAGGACCCATCTAAATTAAGCTCCTTCCTTCCCGTTTCTCTCCCTATTTTGGTTTCTTTCCCCCAAGTTGAATATCAGAAGTCAACGTTAACTTTCCCTTTGGAGATGGAGTCTGGGATCTGCCCATGGCGGTAGTAGGTCTGTCCAAGAGATTGTAGCAGCTCTGATAACGCCAGCTCAGCACTCTTGTATCTGCCCGTTTCAAATGTGCAATTTATCAGTTGCAACATACCCTCCAATACATGGGCTATGAAAGAAAAGAGTCCGGGGCAATTATGTAATGGTGTAGTATTTGTCTGACATAAACTCCGGATTGTTGGTCCTCGATGGATAACAAATAAAAATAATTTAAAAAAAAAACCCAACAACACCTGGTAGCAATGTTTTCTGTTTTACCAGTTTTATATTAGCTTCCTCCTTAAAAACTGCTAATCTAGATACTACATTAGTAGGATGTCAGTCAAACTGCAATCCACAGCGAAGCCTTCTTCATATACCAATTTAAATCATTCATGGTCTTTTCTTTGGCATTATTCAAAAGATCATAATAATTTTCTTGTGCCCACAGCACAAAAAAATCAATTATTTCCCCACAAAGACTTGAAAGTACTTAGCGAGTGCTGCAAGAAAAGCTGAGGGTTATATCAAATTGAAATTGCACTCATTACACACAACACAATTAGTTGCCACTAGTCTGGCCAGGCTTTAATTCTGAATGGCATATCTTTATTATTACAGAAACAAGCATGCAAATGGCATTGTTCAGGATTTGCCGAAATCAATAGGATATAGTGCTGTGTGTTTGGTGGCCACTGTCACTCAAGCTGCTGTGGATGTGAGATAATGTGTGTATTTGAATTAATGAAGGGAGCCGGCGACATCATAAGTGACACCCAAATAAAAGAAATGGGTACATGATATTTGTAATTATTCTACTTGTGTTTTTGTTGTAAATACTTGTGCTTTTTGTTTTTTAATCAAAGGATTAATTGCATTTTAATAAGGCATTATGATTTTCAGAGCTTTAGTTAATTAAAACTTGTAGTATATAATTATGAAGTGATGCTGAGATTTTCTAAAGATCACCCATATGTTTAGAATATGTATAATTTTTCTGTTAAGCAGTTACAACATTGCCCCCGTGTTCCCCTCCCCCATCATTTCTAGATGAGTTATGTTAAATGTTGATGATGGTGACAATTCCAGGTGGATTTCTCTAAGCAGAGGCTGGAACTTAGATTCCTGCAGATTAGGATATTGCACAAACGAAAGGTACACATGTCTTTAAAGCCACATTCACATGATAAATCATCCCTGAAAACTTTCTTGTCGACACCATCCCAAGAGCTAGTTGATTTTCCTGAGCAATCCCTGGTGTGCCACTGAAATTAGTCAAGTTCATGTTTGATGGAAACCTATCTACTTAGAGTGGGACTAGGGAAACCTGAAAACCTGGATGAGGCTTTGCTATTTGTAGCTAGACCTTGATTTAAAAGCCAGGGACGGAGCATCGACACATAGTTCATTCACAGAGTCAAGTTCTTTTTTGTCCTGGGTGAGAACATAAAAACTTTAGGGGCATATCCAAATAGGGAAATTGATGCCCACTATCTGAGTAACCATGGCCAAGCCACTTTATCTCTTCAGTCTTCAGTTTTCTCACTTATAAAAAGAGAGGGTGAGGTCAGAATGACTTCTGGGGTGTCTTGTAGCTCTAAACCCATGATCCAAAATGCATGAAAATTCCAGGTTAATTAACTTGTTAGTAATTCACAATGGAACCCAGCACAGAGGAATGTAACAGAATTTCCTGTGGGAGTGTATTATGTGAAGATTGATAGATTAATTGCTAGATAGATTGAATAGAGTTAGGGTAAAACATTATTAAAAAGTTAAAAAATCTTAATGTTACATTTTTCTTTGGGGATTTCCTTTTTTTTTTTTTAATCCTCTTTTCTTGAGAAATTGACTTATCTTCTGAGGCTGGGCATTCATTCATTCACTCAACAAACATTTATTGAATACCTAAGGAAAGCAGCATGGAATAATTCCATGAAAACTGAATTTGGAGTCAGGAGACGCTAGTTTCGATTGTACCTGTAGGACTTATAGCAAGTCATTCAATTTCTCTAGGTCTGGTTTTCTTTTCTGTGAAATGAGGGTTGGGTTGGATGACCTGAGAGATTTTTTTTCCAGCTTTAAATCTATGATCCTACAATCTCATTCTAAATCCATGATCCTACAATTTTATACCACATGGAGGATCCCATGAGTAGCCTAGGAGAAAGAACTTAGTTGTCTCTGCACTGACAGGCTCATAATGGTTGAGTGAACTCGTGAGTATAATAAGAAACTCAGAAAGTCTAAAGCCCTTGGATGGGGATTAGGGGGTGGACGTGGGGACTACAGTGGAGCATGGATATGTGAAAGTGATGGGATGTGACCCACCTTCCAATGACAGCACCCCTGGAGTTCTTTGTGTCTTTTTTGCAATGGGGTGTTCATTTTCCTCTTATTCTAGATGTGCAGGCACTGCAGGGAGACATAATAAAGACCTTCCAAGAAGGAGGTAAAGAAGGGTTAGAGCAAAAAAAAAAAAAAAGAGGAAAGTTTGGGAGTTCTGGGAAGAAAGAATACTGTGATGTTTATACCCCAGACCTGATTTTCCTGGGTCTCCACAGATGAGCTGTAAGTAGGATTGCCCAAAGCTGATTTAAAATCTAATATTATTAGACTGGTCACAGCTTCGTATTTTAACTCTGAAAACCTAGAGCTTGAAAAGGTGATTCATTCAAAGCTTGCTAAAATATTTGCTCAGCAACACAATGGAGTGTGATGGAAAATAAACTCTTGTAGAGAGTCTCACCCTATCAGCCCCGGCCTGCAGCAGGGAAAGAATGAGGGAAGGTCAGTCAATTATGTGTGGTAATCACCGTAAGCATATTATCTGAGACACAGATGTCTTCTATGACCCCACACGACATGGCTATTAACCTCAGAGCAATATAAAAATGGAGGGGGGGGGGGGTATGAGGGAAAAGGGACCAGCAGTCTAGGTAAACCCGACATTTTCAGTCGGGGTTTGTCCACCCGTTCAGAAAAGTTCCAGACACGAAGAATGTTTTTCAGGAAGTCTTCCAACAACCTGACCTTTGCTCAGCACAGTCAGCATTGCTGCCTCTCCCCTTTGGAGACCTTTCTATGGGCCTAGTCATGTGAGATAAGTAGTTGCATCATCTGAAAATGAGACTGACAAATTGACTCAGGAGATATCTTGAAAACACAATGGCCCTGGAATGCTACTTTCTGTTTGTGGAAGAAAAGGAGAAAAGGAAAAGTAATTTGGGTGTTTGTATCTGTGTTTGAATAAGTCCTCTTCCCTTCCTAGGTGTTAGTGGTGAGGGAGGACAATGATAGAGAGAGAGAGCATAGCCTGGGGACCCAGCCTGGTTGTCTAGGTGACAAGAACTGGGACAGTTGGTGGCCCTTTCCACCCACGGTCTTGTATCTGGGGCTTGAGTCCAAGGGCCCCAGAATCCCAGCATCGGAGGTGCACTCAGAGACCAGATATTCTCGCTTCCGAGTTTTAACAAATGAGCAATTTAACACTTAGAGAAGTGACTGATTGGGAACATTGAGGCTAGACCTCCAGTGCACTGACTCTCAGCCCTGGACCCTTACTACTTCAAAGCTCTCCATTAAGAAAAAAAAAAAAAAAAAAAAAGAGGCTATTCATGGCATGAAAGGCATTTAATAAAGACTGTTTGATAAGCAATAACTCACATACATATAATGCATTTCTCACAGCAACCCTGTGAGGTAAATAGTAAAAATTCTGTTATTCCCATTTTATAGCTAAAGCAACTAAGCTACTGGGAGATTAACTGATTTGCCTAAGGTTCCACATTAAGCGAATGTCTAGGGGGGATTCCAGGTCCCACATCCTTTGTATCATAATGATAATAGCTCACCTTTATCTCTCTCCTTCCCTCTCCTGTTCCTTATTCTCTTCTTTCTCTCCCCCCAAACTCCCTTACCTCTCTCTCTCTCTCTCTCTCTCTCTCTCTATATATATATATATATACATATTCATATCCATATCTCCATCTCTCTCTATGCATATATATACATCTCTCTATATATGCACATATATCCATATCTCTCTATATAAACTATATATAACACTATATATGAATATATATTCATATCTCTCTTCATCTTTTTCTCTATTTATATATCCATATCTCTCCCTATCACTCTCTTCTCTCTCTATATATATATGTATATATATATCCATATCTCCATGTCTCTCCCTCATTCTCTCTCGCTCTATCCTTATTTACTCTCTCTCCCTCCATATATATGTATCTCTCTCTCTCTCTCTCTCTCTCTCTATATATATATATATATATACATATATATTGCATATATATCCATATCTCTCCCCATCTTTCTATATACATAAATATCCATCTCTCTTGCCATCTCTCTCTACATGCATTACATATACATATCTAACACTTTCTACATATAAATATATATTCATATCTCTCTACATCTTTTCCTGTTTATATATCCATATCTCTCCCTTTCACTCTCTTCTTTCTATATATGTACATACATATATTTCCATATCTATGTCTCTCCCTCCCTCTCTCTCTCTCTCTCTCTCTCTCTCACTGTCTTTGTCTCTCTCTGTCTCTGTCTCTCTGTCTCTCTCTGTTTCTCTGTCTCTGTCTCTGTCTCTCTCTGTCTCTCTCTCTCTCTATATATATCCTTATTTACTCTCTCCATATATATGTATCTCTCTATATATACATATATATTGCATATATATCCATCTCTCTCCATCTCTCTCTCTACTGTCTCTATGAATATATATTCATATCTCTCACCATCTTTTTCTCTATTTATATATGCATATCTCTTCCCATTTCCTTTTTTCATAGCTGATTAGTAAACAGATTAATAAGATATTTTCCTTGTGTATTGAAGGGGGGGAAGAAACATGAAGGATTTCTGCATAAAACAAAAATGGCTGCTGACTAACCTCCACCCCCCCCCCCACATACACCTATAAAAATATTTGGGGGGGGCATTAATCAGTACTCATGCTCAGTCTGACATCAGCATAAATTGCTAAAGGTTAACTAGTTAGATACTAGTCCAACTAGCTTTTAAAATTTTCTTTTCTATACTAGTCTCTTCTCTCTCCACCTCCCTCCTCAAAAGAAAAAGCTTTTTTTTCCCCCTAAGTACTTCAGAAAGGGAGTGGTTTGATGTGAAGGGTTTTTTTTTTTCTCCCTTCAGGCATTGTCAAAGAAAAAGATGAAATACATATATTTATATATAAATCTGGCCGTACATATATATACACATACATACACACACACACACACACACACACACACACTTCAACTCTTATCTAGCCCTTAGTCAGTAAATAAGTATGACCTCAGACAAACTAGGACCTGGGGAAGATCTTCCATTAGAAAGGCCAAGGTCACCCACTGCATACTGGGCCATCACCAGTTGTCTTGACCTTTTTTTTGCCGCTGGACCTTGATGACTTTGGAGGAGATAATGAAGCTGATAACTTTGTACAGCTCTGCCCCACTCATATCCAATACCACACACACACACAAACACACACACACACACACACACAATCACAATATTACCCTCTTGGTGATCCTTTGAGAACAAATAGCAAACAACAATATATTACACACAGATATACACAAATACATACGTGTGGGTATAATTTAATCTTCACAATAATCCTGTGAGATTGGTATTGTCAATATTTTGCAGATGAGGAAACTGAGGCTTCCTCTTTTATTTGGTGAGTTCTCCCCAGAACTTCCATTTTCAAGCAGTGCCAGAAGTACCAGCTTCTCTACTATTCTTCCACCACTTTTTCACCCTCCTTCTCTGCAGCCTTCTCATCTCAGAAGACCCCTCCACCTGTGCCCATTCAGCTCCCTTTGATGAATAATCTTTCTCCATTTCCAAGAAGAAAGCTTCTTGAGGGCAGAGGTATCTTTTAGCTTTGTCTCTTTTTTCTCAGTTTGGTATGGTGCCTGGCACATTTGGTGCTTGATAAATATGGTTCAATTGATTTGTATAGAGATTAAGCAATTTGCCTATCATCTCATAGCTAGTGAAGAAATGAGGTGGGATTAGGATCCCAGTTATGAAATCCAGAACTAATACTCCTTTTTTATTTTCCCCAGCACTGTTTCCACTTTATTTTGATGAAAATTAATTTGGGTAAAAAATATTTTCTTCTAAGAACAAATTCTTCATGTAGGTTCTAGAGCTATGTCTGTAGGCCCCCAAGCTATGTAACTAGATTATATTTTATTTATTTTGGGGGGTTAATTGATTTATTAGGGTCATATAGTCAGTAAGTGTATGAAAACAGATCTGAACTCAAAAAGACTAGCTTCCTGACTCCAAGCAAGTCACTTTATCCATTATACTATCCGGTTGCCTAAAATAGAAGTTCACTTAAGGGAAAGTAAGAGGAATCCACTGTTTGCTTAACAATCTTGTTACCAAAGTCCAACTATTCTGGGAGGTTATATTTTAAAGACTTTTGTATTTGTGCACATTTTTGTGTTATTGCTGTTGGTACTGTTGTTTAAAAAAAAAACAAGCAACTTGCTGTGCTAGAGGCAAGTTTTTCTGCCAGAGATGGCCCTCTGCAGAATGGCCAATTCTTTTCTGACTTGGCAATCCAGAAAGGCAGAGTCCTCATAAAGATGTTTTTAATTAAGTCAATGGTGTATTTCAAGAACTTGAATTTTCTGTTTTTCCTATGATACTTGGGGCCATTCTAGGTCAGGTTCTCCTAATGAACTTGGCCCTATTTTCGCTTTGTGCCGTGGAGTAGACCACCTATAAAAGGTGGTAACATTTATGATCAGCATTATTTTCTGGGTGGGGAAGTGAGATTAAAAACTTCCAAAGGGGTTGAAGACTGGGAAGGTGAAGGGGAGAGTGTATTTTGCAGACCGAAGAGAGAAACAAGCCCATAAAAGGTTGCATGAAACCTTTTTGCTGCTATGTGATTTGCCTCACTCTCTCCGTATTTCAAAACTTTGATGACATTTTTGTGAATAGGAG
Organism: Sarcophilus harrisii; assembly: GCF_902635505.1. Classification (NCBI taxonomy): domain Eukaryota; kingdom Metazoa; phylum Chordata; class Mammalia; order Dasyuromorphia; family Dasyuridae; genus Sarcophilus; species Sarcophilus harrisii. The sequence continues at coordinate 84,669,902 of NC_045427.1, forward strand.
CCTCTAGAACTCACTTGCTTCTCTGTGCCATCACTGGGGGAACTTCCTACGACTTTCATCTGGTGATTCTTGGGGCAGAAGAAGGGTGAGTGACATACTTTTATTTTGACACCTGGGACAAGCAGCACTTTAAAAAAATCCTTCATAATTCCCAAAGTAGAAACAATACTAAAGAAATTAAGACAATTCAGTTGAGCAGAAGATAGACTCTGAGACATTAGCTCCTGGGATGCCTTTGAGACTGCCTCAGGATTTCAAATCTATGCCAGCATTGTGTGGGGACAATTGGAAAGAACTAGACAAGGAAGGAACCTACTGGTGAGCCTGGGAAGTATGTGAAAGGACAGGGAATTCCCATGATACATTGTGTATAAGGTGTTGAAGCAAAGTATAATCAAAATGTATATGTAACACAATTTAACAAAAGTCTTTTTAAAAAATTAGTTAATATGAATTTATTTTGAGTCTTCTAAATGATGGAGCTCTGAGACAAACCTCCAGATTACTCACCTTAATTATAGCTCTGAAGCAGAGAATGGCTAAGTGTCCTCTGCATTGCAACTTTCAATCTGTGGGATCCTTAATGTTCTACTTGAAGGCTGGAGGAATTGCAGATCTACTCAAAGGTTAAATCCAAAAGAAACCTTCAATTTTATGACCCTACTCAAGCAACTCTTGTATGGGATTGGGTGAGGGAACAAAGGTTCCCTTGAAAGAAAGGGGATTCTTTCCACTGAAGATCTGATAACAAATACATTTATGTGGAGGGAATGGGAAGTAGGGGCAAGGTGGAATCTAAATAACGTCTCTCTGAATACTGTACTTTCAGACTCCTTCTCCACTCCTCCCCCTCCAAATCCATCTGAAGCAAAAAAATTATAATTTAATTGTCTATACCTAAAAACAGCAATTCTCTTGATGTTTCAGTTAAAAAAAAAAAGAAATCATGAGCAAATAGCTGCAGGACCAATAGAAGATTGAAATCCAAGGAACAGAGTTTTAGTATTGTAATTAAATACAACTTAAAACAAAATTAATCTAATACTTATTAATGATATGCATAATCATTATCGCACTGCATGGTAATTAGCCATAAATGGTAATCAGCTTTCCCAAATGACTATAATTAGTATTACTTTTACACAACGAAACCAAATTTTTAGTTTTCCTCTTCTCTTTGTCAGTTCTCCTGTATCCACGAATGGCATCAGTGTTAACAATTTTCTCTGACAGTACATAGAATATAATCCTTAAACCACGCATTCATTACAAGACAAAGATCCCGAATCCAGCTCCTGTAGACAGGGTTCCCTATGCCCCTATCCTATTCTTGTGATCCAGAGTTGAGAATCTGTGAAAAAATGAGAGAGCTCTCTAGGTTAACTCTCTCTCTCAAAAACATGCACCAGAAAGGCATTTGAGAATAGCAAGCTGCTTGCATCTTCCTCTCATCTAGTCCCAATATCCTGTATCTGTATCTCAGAACCATGAAAATCACAGAATCTGAGAGCTGGAAGCAGCCTCAGAGGCCATCTCATCTGATCCATACAGAAAAAGAATCCCTGTTGTAGCATGCCAGACAAGTGATCATCTGGGTTCTACTAAAATACCTACAAGGAGGGTGAAAAGCCCACCTCTTGAAGCAACCTGCTCTACTTTTGTATCATTGTCATTGTTAGGAAATTTTTCCTGACATCAAGCCTATATTTTCTTCTTTACAACTGTAACCCATTACTCTGAGCTCTGCCTCTGGGGATCAGACTAAATGATTTCTTCTCCATGAGTCAGGAAAGAAGGAAGGAAGGGAAGGGAAGAAAGGAGGGAAGGAAGGAGAAAAAGAAAGGAAGGAAGGAGGGAAGGAAAAAAAGGAGGAAGGAAGGAAAAAAGAAAAGAAGGAAGGAAGGGAAAAAAGGAAGTAACTAAGAAAGGAGGGAAGGAAAGTAGGAAAGAAGGAAAAAAGGAAGGAAGGAAGGAAGGAAGGAAGGGAGGGAGGAAGGAAGGAAGGAAGAAAAGAAGGAAGGAAGGAAGGAAGGAAGGAAGGAAGGATAAGGAGGAAAGAAGGGAGGGAAGGAGGGAGGAAAGAAGGAGGATAGGAGAATAAGAGGGAAGGAAGAAGGGAGGAAAGAAGTTACAAAATGGCCAATGACTTACTAAACATCATAGCAAATTAGTGGCAGAATCAAAACTTTTAATGCAAATCCCTAATTCCCACCCAACCTGTAGTCTTTTTATTAAACCTTTTCAGTCTCATTCTTGGAGGGAGTTCCATATCTCAGTCTAGAGAAGAACAGAGTAGCCCCATTTTATGTTCTGGAATTAAATGCTGGTCAGTTACTGTAGGGACCTCTAGCCACAAGCATAAAGGAGATGAGAGCAAAGGCAGTGGGGAGTGATCAGATATACACTCAACTGGAAAGACCTGCCCCATTACTTATTTAAACTAGGTTCTGTTCTTGGCTGCTTGAAAATCACTTCCTCCCCTTTGGTCTCATTTTGTGTGCTCTGTAATATGGGTTGGTTGAACTAGATTATTTCTAAATTCCTTTTAGTATCAAAAATGTGGTAAACTTGATATGTTCTTCCTGTGATCCAATCCTACTGCTTCCTTGGAATAGGTCATAGTATGGTCCTGGAAAAGATGGAGACAAATCAGAGCAATGATATATCTGTTTTACTTAGCTTATCTCCAGGTACAAATTCTCTCCATTTATAAAATGAAGGGACTTGTAGAACACTGGCACCCAATAGATACCTGACAAATGGTTGTTTATTGATGAATTGACTAGATTAGATCATCTGTAAAGGCCCTTTCTAGTTCTAACATTCTGTGATTATAAATCTACACAACAAAAAGGGAGTTTAAGAAATCTTATGGGTTTCTAATAATTGACGCAACCCTTTATGAATAACTAGGGCTTTGAGAATGCCAGTCATTACTTTTTAATTAGCCCTTCGATTAACACCTCCTCAAGACCTTTTGTGATATGACTTATACAAAACTTCTTTCTTTCCCACAGGGAGTATGGGAGTGGAATCTTCCTATTAAATATGGGACAGAGAAGGAGCATTGAGCTGGAATGATAGCATTTATGGAGGTCAGGTTTGTTTTCCTCCAGGTAAAATTCATTTCCCTACTATTAAAACAGTAACAAGCAGTATCAGTAATAATAATTACTAGCATCATTATTGGTATTATTATAATCTATTTATATTTATCACAAATTCTCCTCCCTTAGCTACCACAGAAACTGTAGTATAATGCTGTTTTGCTGGTTAACCTTTCCTTCCAGGATAGTTTATTTTCAAGAAGAAACATTTGATAAAGCCTGGAGTAATTTTAAATACATGATTTGCCATGTTAACACTTGTCACTTATCATATGCACTTCAGTCCAACCTCCCTGACATTCTGTTAACCTTCCAAGGCAAAGCTAAAGCAAGCCATTTGCAGTGGCTCTGTGAAAACTCTGGGTTTAAATTGCTTTTCCTCCCTTCCCCAAACTTACCATAACTATAAATAAATTTAATTATCATTCTAGGAAATGTAAGCAAATCTTCCATTACATTTTTTAATCTGCTATCTCCCCTCCCCCCAAATTATACTGGAATTATACAAGCTACTTCCCCACTCCTGAGATAAAATCAGAATGTGTTCTCCATTCTGTATTTTCTGTGGGTTAGAGTCCAATCCTATGCATGGGGCTGTATTCGGCAGACACTAACATTTGTATACTGGGAAAGATGAAGTAGCTGACACCCAGTTGCCTGAAAAAAATATATTGCTTGTACTGACTCAAAAATAAGCCCCAGCTAGGGTTGTGTTCATACCACAATAAAAACAATAAATTACCTCAGTTAGCCAAAGCTTTAGTCTACACAACAACCCACTTCTGGATTTTGCAAATATAATAATCATGCCTTTGCATGTGCATAACCCTTGATGTTTTTCAAAGAGCTTTCATATCCATTATCTCATTAGACCCTAACTATCAAAATTGTGAAGCAAGATAAGCAAAATAGGGGGTTTTATTCTTGCTGTTTTATAGATGGCTAGATGGCAGCTCAGAGAAGGGGAAAAAAGGAAAGGAAGGGAATGAATATTTATGCAATACCCACTATGTGCAAGATAATGCTAAGCTAGATGGGGCAACTAAGTGTCACCATGAACAGAGAGTGGGACCTGAAGTGAGAAAGACATAAGTCACATCCGGTCTCTGTTTATTAGTTATATGATCCTGAGCAAGTCTCTGTTTGCCTCAGTTCCTTCATCTGTAAAATGCAGACAATAATAGCATTTATCTCCAGGTTTGTTAAGAGCATAAAGTGAGATGACAGCTGTAAAAAGTGCTTATCACAGTGCCTGGAATATAGTAGGTACATATAAATGTAAAGTTAACGAGGCACTTTCCAAATATTAGGTCATTTGATCATCACATCTACTCTGTGAAATAGATGCTCTTAATATCTTGATTTTATGGTTGAAAAAACTGAAGTAAACATAAGTTATATGATTTACCCAAGATCACACACTTATAGGTGTCTGAGGATGAATTTGACCTCACTTCTTCACTTCACGCCCCACACTCTATCCAGGATACCTCCTAACATGGTTCTCAGGTCACACAAGTCTAGAGTGGAACTGGGACTATATGCCAAGTCTTACAGCTGCTAAGTCAATGTTCATGACTAAGTGACTCTGGCTTTTAAACAGGCAACTTAGCATGGTAACTCCTTGCCCTTTCTTTGGACCTTTCCTTTGCTCTTCTTGCATTCTGCTATAAATTACACAATAAATGAAGACTTGAGATTATCTTATTTCATCCTCATATGCCTAATGTCTAATAAATATTGCCTTATGTATAGTAAGAGCTTAATAAATGTTTCTTGGATTTAATTTAGAGAGGACATAACAACAACAATGACAATAGGAGTAATGATAACCATTTTTATATAGCATTTACTATGTACCAGGCACTGTGTTGAATGCTTTTCAAATATCTCATTTGATCCTTACAACAATTCTGAAAAGTAGGTACTATTCTTTTTCTCATTGTACATTTGAGTAAACTGAGAGACAATGCCAAAAAATGTTCAAATTGTCAAATAATTATGCTCATTTCACATGTCAACAAGATTGTGCTTAAGATTTTGCAAACTACACTTCAACAATATGTGAACTGAGAATTACCAGAAGAGCAGGCTGATTTTTGAAGAGGCAAAGGAATTAGAGACCAAATTGCTAACATTTACTAGATTAGAGAGAAAGCAAGGGTGTTTTAGAAAAATGTCTACTTCTGCTTTATTCCCTACACTATAAAGCCTTTGATTATGTGGATCATAACAAAATGAGGCAAGTTTTCAAGGAGATGGAAATACCAGATCATTTTATTTGTCTCCTGATGAACCTGTATGAGAATCTAGAAGCAATAGTTACAAATGAATATGGAATAACAGATTGGTTTAAAATTAGGAATGACAAGGCTGTATGCCAGTTTGTTTATTTAATTTTTATGCAGAGTAGCCTACCATGCAAAATGACAGGCTGAATAAATCAAAAGCCAGAATTAAGGTTGCCAAGAGAAATATCAAAAATCTCAGATAGGCAGATATGCAGAAAGTGAAAAAGAATAAAAAAGGAATAATTGATGAAAACAGAATGGAAGAGGAGAGTGTAAAAGCTGGCTTGAAGCTTAATATCAAAAAACTAAGATCTTGGTGACTGGTTCCATCACTTCCTGACTCCAAAACCAGTATCTTATTTACTAGTTGCTATAAATATTCTTTCCCATTAAACAAGCATTATTATTATAATAATGTGTTATTATATTCCATTGTTGTTTCATTGCAGTTGTGCCCGACTCTTCATGACCCCATTTGGGGTTTTCTTGGCAAAGATACTGGAGAGTAGTCTGTCATTTCCATCTCCGGCTCATTTTACAGATGACAAAATTTAGGCAAGAAGAATTAAATGATCTGCCAGGGTCACACGATCTAATACATGTCTGAGATCAGATTTGAACTTAGGGATTTGAAAGTAAGATAAGACATGACTGAAATATAGCTCTAGCTAGACATTTATTTAAAAAGAACAGAATAAACTTTTTTTTTAAATGGGCAGAGTAGGATTATCTATTAAGAAATACTAAGTAACATTTTATGTTAAGTATTAAATAGATTATATTATTATCAGAATATCAAGTATTACATTATATATTAAGAAAATGTATCATAGTAATAGCAAGATTATGTGATGATCAAACTATGATAGACTTAACTCTTTTCAGCAATGTGGTGATTCAAGACAATTCCAATAGACTTGGGATGGAAAATGCCATCCATATCCAGAGAGAGAACTATGGAGATTGAATGTGTATCAAAGCACAGTATTTTTTCTTTTTTTTTTCTTTTTGGTTTGCTTTTTCTTTCTCATGGTTTTTCCTTTTGTTCTGATTTTTCTTTTACAACATAACTAATAGGGAAATATGTTTAAAAGGATTGTTCATGTTTAATTTGTATCAAATTGCTTGTTGTCTTTGGAGTGAGGGAGATAGATGAGGGAGGGAGAAATTTTTTTCTTTTTTTTAAATAACAGCTTATTTTCAAAATATGCACAAAGATAGTTTTCAACATTCACCCTTGCAAAACCCCCTCCCTTCCCCCACTCCTTCCTCTAGACAGCAAGCAATCTAATATATATTAAACATGTACAATGGGAGAAAACATTTGGAGCACAGAAGTGTTATAAAAATTAATGTTGAAAATTATCTTTGCATATATTTGTGAAAATGAAATGCTATTGAGGAAAAAAGGGTTGGGATAGACAGTAAAATAAAAGTATCTATTTGATAAAATCCAGGCACCAGAGGTGGGAAGCAAAATGGTGTATATATGATTGAAGATAAAGGTAAGCAACAATAAATGTGCTGGTATTTTTATTGGCATATATAACCGACCACCTGGACAAAAATCAAATAGATGAGGATTTTGGGGAACGTTATGGAACAAGCACAGAATAATGATGGAGGGATTCCATTATCCAGAAACATGCTATAGCTATCTTGCTGCGTAAAGCAAAGCAGCTAATAACTTCTTAACTTTTTTAAATGAGTAGTTTCTTCCTTCAAAAGGTAGAGGACCCAATAAAAGGAACCTTTATTTTGGATCTGATCCTTACCAGCAAAAAGAAACTGATTTCTATCTTGGGAGCTTGACTCTATTATCTTATCCTTTGTAGCAAAAAAAAGGGAAGCTGAGCAGAATCTGACATGCATTCTAGAATTGGGCAAAGTAGATTTCAAAGGGCTCAGAAAAAGGATAGGTAAGAATGCATGGCCCGGATTCTACAGTAGGAGACAAGCTCTCAGAAATGAAATTCTGAGAATAACCAAAAAAAATATTCCATCATGGAAGAAAAAGGGCAGTTATCTAAAGAGCCAATAATACTAATAATCAACCAATTTGGACTTAGATGAATGTGAAAGCTTGAAATGATCTTGTATAATAGTGTGAAGTATGTGAAAGCTCAGAATGTGCTAATACTGGTGAGGAAAGCTAAAACACCTAAAAAGATTGGTTTTAAGGCTATTTTGTAGGAAAGAAGGAGGATCAAAGAAGGAATTAGATTACTGCTTAAATTGTATATAACAGTCATGATCAACAATTGAGACAAGACCAAAGTATTCAATGCTTACCTTTGCTTTTGTTTTCTGTGCCAAAGAAAATGATTTTTGGACTGAAAAGGACAGAACAAAATACAGAGGTGTCATCCAAATAAATAGGAAAACAGTAAGAGAGTACCTAACTGCCTTTCATTAAATTCAACCAAACTCAGATGAATTATATCTCAGAGTCCTGAAAAGAACTGGTAAATGTAATTGCTGAGCAACTATCACTGATCTTTAAATAACTGAGCAGAATAAGAGAGGTATTTTAAAGTTGGAGAAGGTCAATATTACTGCTTTCCTAAAAAAGAAGAGAATTGAGTTCATACTGTTGGTCAAAATGAGTGTAAGTTTGCAATTGAAAGGATAGTTATTAAACATTTAGAAAAAGAAGTAGCAACCAAAGAACCAGGATAGCTGCATTATGAACAGGATATGCCAAACTATCTACATTTCCTTTTCTGACAAAGATCCTAATCTGGTAGGTCAAGGTAATGTTGCTGATAGGTTTACGTGGATTTTGGCTAACTGTTTGACAGTCATGTGCTATTCTAGTGGATAAAATAGACAGATATGAACTAGCTAATAATATAAGTTAGATGGATTTGGAATTAATTGAATGCCTGGACCCAAAGAGATATCATTAATAGTTTGATCTTAATTTGAAAGGAGGTCTCCAGTGAAGCATCCTAAGGATCTCTCTTAGACTCTGAATTGTTTAAAAAATTTTTATCAATGACTTGAATAAAAGACATGGAATATGCTTATCAAATTTCCAAAGCTAGGGCTGACAGCTAACATATTCAGTGACAGATGCAGGATTCAAAATGATCATGGCAGGCTAAAACATGGGGCTGATTCTAATAAGATGAAAATAATAGGGAAGAAGACAGGGATACACTGGGATTCAAAAATCAGTTTCACAAATGTATGACATGAGAGGCATGGCTAAATATCCATTCATCTGAAGAAAAAAGATCTTAGGATTTTAGAAGACTGAAACCTTTTATGAGGCAAAAATATGATATGGCAGTCAAAAGAACCCAATTCTATTTTGGGCTGCATGAAGAAGCATGATGTCTAGAAATAGAGAGATAATTGCTCCATTGTACTCTACTCTTATGAGATCATATATATTCAGTTCTGGGTGCCACATTTTAGCAAGAACATTGATGAGTTGGAGATTGTCTGGAAGGGGGCAGACAGGAGGAGGGAGTGAAGGGCCTCAAGATCATGCCATATTAGGATTAGCTGAATGAAATCTAGCCTGGAGAAAATAAGATTTAGGGAGCACGTGTTGTCTACCTTCAAGTATTTGAAGGTCTATTACATGGAAGAGTGATTGGATCTCTACTTGACCTTAGAGGTCAAAACTAGGAATAATGAATGGAAGTTGAGGAAATACATATTTTGGCTTGATATAATGACAAATTTCTTAATAATAATTAAAACAATCTAAAATTGGAATGGAGTCCCCTGGAAATCAGTGGGACTTCCCTTTTGTTGAAACGAAGGTTAGATGACTATGTTTTAAGAATATTATAGAGGAAATTATTATTAAGGTTTAGATTTTTTCTGAAGCCTTCCTATGGCCAAGATTCTATTATTCTGTGTATTTAAGTATAAAGAGAAAGTGGTAAAGTGGACCACCGCTGTGTAGTGAGGTCCACATATATATAGTAAGGGAGCCTGTGCTTGTGTATCTCAAAGGGAGGCAGAATAGGCATCTCTAGCATTTTATGTCCCAACCTTTCTGTACTGGAGACTTTGATTTGTTTCAGAAGGAGAAGTAGAAAGGTGGAGTCATCATTCTGTTTTCCTTAGAGAGAGGAGGGTACCAGGCAGGAAGTTTATCTGTTGCTTCCTTTAAATATTGTTCACCTAGGGCCTAGTTACTTAAATTGTGATTCATGATCCCATATGGAGTATTACATCTGAATGTGGAGGTTGCAAAATTATGATTTATCATCAGTAAATGTTTGATTTGTATACCTATTTTATATACCTATATACCTGGGATCATGTTAAAAATTTCTTGGGTGAAAGATGGGCACAAGTGGAAAAATTTTAAGAAGCCCTAATGATCTAGGAAAAATGATCAGCTTCCATATAACTTTTGGTTGTTTTGTCATTTCTGGTAGGAACAGGGACTTCAAGCTCTATAAGACTTGATCTGTTTCCCATCAAATGCCAATTTCACAATGAACACACAGAAAGAATGGCAGAGAAGCCCATTTATCCAAATTATAGCAAAACAGAAATCAGAGAAGATATACACAGGAAAATATTTGCCAGATGATACATAGTGAAGATTTCCAACTGGGAGCTAGAAAACTCAGATTAGCCAGAGAAAGTATCCTAGATCCCACCCAAGAGAAAACTCTCCAAAGTCTCTAAAGTAGCAAGCTGGAAATAGAGACATGATGGAGACTGCTCATGTCTCTCAAGTCTCCCCAGGGTCTTTTCCTTCAGTAGTTCAAAGTGGAATTGATCTCTTCTGTCTTTTTTCTTGAAGCTAGAAATCAACTTAACACTACATGAATAAGACTTTTGCTTGGAGACTCCTCAAAGCAAGGATTGAATTGGCTAGAAATTAAATCTCTCTCAGGGCATTCATGTCTGCCAATAAGGATATCCTAAGCCAATGGCCTTTGGGATAGAGGTTATATTACCATGCAGTTTTCAAGGATGATTAAGAATGATTTTGATTGAGGGGCCAGGGTATTTATACCTACCTCTTGTGTCTCTCTATTCAAATATAATACTGCTGAGAAAATGTTCCATTTAAAAGGCTACTTTTTGGATATCTTTTCTGTAAGTTATCAGATAGTAGAGAGAAACCATCTAAACTCTTTCTGCCTAAATATAATTCCTCTCAAGTCATCATAAATGAAGTAGGCATCACAAATCAGTGTGATACTTCCTCTCCTGATTGATGACTTTTTGTCTGGAGTCACCATTTCACGAGGGGTACTGGCCATGTTCATGTCACTCCCAGCTCAACTCATTCTCTGGACTCCTCCACTTCCCCACCAGCAACCTCACTGCCTCCTCTCTACCATTTTCCAGTTGCTCTTATTAGAAAGTAAATTCCTTGAAAATAGGCACCCTTTTATTTTCTTGTATTTTTATCCTCTTAGCGTGACACATAGTAAATGCTTAATAAATACATCCTCCTCCTATATAACAATTGAGTATAGACAGAACATCCCATTTATTTAGTAAGCAAACTCGACTGAGTCTTTGAAAAGGGGATTGAAGTTTGATCAAAAAGTAGAAATCTGTACCCTTCTGGAAGAGGGTACTCTTCCTCATAAAGAGAAATGATCGTGCCATTTCCTCAGCCTGAATGATGCATTTTATTTTAGCCAATTCAAAAACTAGTTAATATTTCAGGATTGTAACTTGAAAATAAACCAATATGGTTTCACCCTGTTTTCTGTCTAGCCTCCTCCTAATCAAAACTTACTCTAAAGAAAGGTTTAAAGGTTAGTCAGTTACACCTTAGGGTAAGTTACTGTGTTCCCCCTCCCAAGGGCTTGTTTGTATTGTAAGCTTGACTTCTCATTGTTGAATGAAGGGTTTTATCCCATGCTAAAAGAATTTCAGAAATCAACAGAGCAAGTGAATGAGATATTTTAAGGGATGGGGCCCCTTATTGGTGCCTCTCTGAGTCAAGGAGTCTAGGAATAACTAATTGTCTGGAGGATGGATGATAATTTGAAGAAAAGCTATATAAATGCAAAAGATCTACAACAGAGGTGTCAAACATGCAGCTCATAGATCAGAGTAGCCAACAACAGTCTTGTGAGATTAAAATGTAATTGGGAAATATTTAGCAAAATCAGTAAAAATACAATAAGACATGGATGATGTTATATTTTTAAAATTAAGTCAATATGCAGCCCACAGGGATCATTAAATATGGATTAATGACCCTGTTTATATTTGAGTTATATATTATTGGACTATAGCAATAGACATTGACCTTCCGAGTATAACCCCTTATTGCCTATGGTTGAGATGATGATGATGAACCGTGAAGATTTTTTTTTATTTTTCCAGAAATATATCATTCATATTCTGCAATCAATCAATTAAGAATTTATTAAGAGCCTACTCTATGATAACAGAGTAGTGATAACAGCTGGAGATATGAAGAAAAAGCAAAAACAGTTCCTGACCTCAAGGAAATTATATTTCAATAAGGGAGACAACATGAATACATGAAGGTGTGCATGAAAATTATTCAGAGCAGACACACGGTAATATTAGAGATGAAGTTAAGGGGACCAGGAAAGATCTCCTACAAAAGGTGGAACTTGAGCTGAGACTTGAAGGAAGCCAAGAATTCTAAGAGAGTTACATATGAGAAACAGCAAGTTGACTGGAATGGTTTAATCACAGACTGTATGTGTGTGTGTAGTGGAGAATGATTATGTTGTTTGTCCTTTATTTTCGAAGACCAGTGATATCACAGGTGATGTTTTGACTTGTGCATGAATTGGGTTTAAGTGAGGCATCGAAGTCCAATGGCAAGACAAGAGTCCAGACTGTAATAATATGGATCAGGGTACAGGCTCATTAATAAAATGGCTCAGGGTACAATAGATAACCTTAGAGCCTCTAATATTGGATTGTGTTCTATGCGTTGTGCAGCACCTAATTCAGCCATCTTCTTGGTCATTGGAAGAAACTGTTCTCATCTGTCCATCCTGGAAGTCTCCATGTGCTTGAGGTAGGTATCCTCCTAATTCATTGATGGGTTTGAGATCTATCAGTTACCCTTAACCTGCTTAAGCCCATTTGCCAAGATGATTTTAGCAGATTGTGACCACTGCACATACTACAGATACTTGGAGCCATAGGTGATAGTTGGATGAAAAGTGGATCTCAGAGGTAATATATAAGAAGAGTGGAAAAGGAAAGGGGGCCAAATTCTAAGAAGTTTAAATACTAAACAAAGATTTGATCTTTTGGTAATAGAGAGCCATTGGAGTTTGGGGAGGGGATAAGGAGAGGGTGACATCGTCAAACATGTTCTTTAGGAAAATCTGGTATCCGAGTGAAAAATGGATTGGTATGGGGAGAGATTTGAGATAGGGAAATTGCTTAGGAGGTCCAGGAAAGAAGTGATAAGAGCCCAAACTAAGATTAGAGACACTCATGAAGGATATTATGGAGGTAGAAATAACAGTGTTTAAGTATATGTTGTGAAACTGAAAAGTTTTTGTACAAACAAAACTAATGCAGACAAGATTAGAAGGGAAGCAATAAACTGGGAAAATATTTTTATAGTCAAAAGTTCTGATAAAGGCCTCATTTCCAAAATATATAGAGAATTAACTCTAATTTATAAAAAATCAAGCCATTCTCTAACTGAAAAATGGGCAAAGGATATGAACAGACAATTCTCAGATGAAGAAATTGAAACTATTTCTAGTCATATGAAAAGATGCTCCAAGTCATTATTAATCAGAGAAATGCAAATTAAGACAACTCTAAGATACCACTACACACCTGCCAGATTGGCTAAGATGATAGGAAAAAATAATGATGATTGTTGGAGGGGATGTGGGAAAACTGGGATATTGATGCATTGTTGGTGGAGTTGTGAACGAATCCAACCATTTTGGAGAGTAGTTTGGAACTATGCTCAAAAAGTTATCAAACTGTGCATACCCTTTGATCCAGCAGTGCTACTACTGGGCTTATACCCCAAAGAGATTATAAAGAAGGGAAAGGGATGTGCACGAATGTTTGTGGCAGTCCTTTTTGTAGTGGCTAGAAACTGGAAACTGAGTGGATGCCCATCAGTTGGAGAATGGCTGAATAAATTGTGGTATATGAATATTATGGAATATTACTGTTCTGTAAGAAATGACCAACAGGATGATTTCAGAAAGGCCTGGAGAGACTTACACGAACTGATGCTGAGTGAAATGAGCAGGACCAGGAGATCATTATATACTTCAACAACAATACTATATGATGACCAGTTCTGATGGACCTGGCCATCCTCAGCAATGAGATCAACCGAATCATTTCCAATGGAGCAGTAATGAATTGAACCAGCTACGCCCAGAGAAAGAACTCTGAGAGATGACTAAAAACCATTACATTGAATTCCCAATCCCTATATTGCATTTTTTATTTCCTTCACAAGCTAATTGTACAATATTTCAGAGTCTGATTCTTTTTGTACAGCAAAATAATGGTTTGGTCATGTATACTTATTGTGTATCTAATTTATATTTAAATATATTTAACATCTACTGGTCATCCTGCCATCTGGGGGAGGGGGTGGGGGATAAGAGGTGAAAAATTGGAACAAGAGGTTTGGCAATTGTTAATGCTGTAAAGTTACCCATGCATATAACCTGTAAATAAAAGTCTATTAAATTAAAAAAATAATAATAAAAAAAAATAAAGTGAGAGAATGGTAAAAAAAAAAAAAAAAAAGTATATGTTGTGAGCATGAGTAAAGAGTCAAGGACGACACTGGGATTATGAAACTGTGTACCTGGAAGGAGAGCAGTGCCCCAGGCAGTAATAAGGAAATTCAGAAGAAAGGCACATTTGGGGAGAAAAATAATGAATTCTGTTTTGAACACGTTAATCCTGACATGCCATTGGGATATCCAGCTCAAAATATCTAATGGCAATTGGTGATGCAGAACTAGACCCCAGGAGAGAAAGTAGGATTGGCTATATACATCTGGGAATCATTTGCATGAAGAAGACCATTCAGTACAAAGGTACTTATATTTTTTAATGGGTGATTCATTAACTTAATGATTAATTCAGTTAACTTAAATTTAGCAAGTTTTTAGCACCTACCATGTGCCAGGCATTTGAAGAAAATCCAAAAGCACAAAACAAATCAATTAGAAGGATGGAGCAGTGGAAGGGAAATGATATTGATTATTTTCTTTAAGGAAAGGTTTACTCCAAAATTGTTCTTTAATTAACAAGACCTGAGAAACCAAGACAGTTCCAACTTTTCTATTTCCTAGGAAATCAGCTTAATTCTGGATCCCTCCAAAACGGAAGCCTGTCAAGCACTGAGTTTCTAGCTAATACTTTTGACTGCCTTAGAATTGGATTCCAGACTTTGTATAGGCTGAAGCTCAATATTCTGTTCCTCAGATCACTTGCCATGAACATTCAGATTATTGTCAACAGAAGAGATTTATAACTTTGAACTTCTACTCCTGTCTTTGCCTCCCACCCTCTGTCACATGTTCTCATGAAACCAAATGTTTTTATTCTAGAGTCTTATCGAAAACAGCAGAATAAATTCCAAAGAGATAGCATGGGGTAGTGGAGAGAATTCTGGGTATGTAGGCAAGGCATTTAATAGCTCTCTTGCTCAACCTATCTGAACTTCAATTTCTTCTATAAGATGGAGATAACAACTGACCTCACCAGCCTCTAGTAAGGGCCAAACAAGATAATCCATATAAATTGCTTTAAAAACCTTAGAGGGTTATCTACATGTTAGCTATTATTATTATTATTTTAAAAAGGCATTAAAACAGGGCTTTAAATAAGCATAGGAGCAGGTAGGTGCCATAATGGATAAAGTACTAATCCTGGAGTCAGGAGAACTCATCTTCCTGTGTTCAAATACTTCAGATACTTATTATCTGGTGGCCTCAGGCAAGTCACAATTCTATTTGCCTCAGTTTCCTCATCTGTAAAATGAACTGGAGAAAGAAATGGTGAACATTACAGTACTTTTGCCAAGAAAAATTCAAATGAGATCATGAAGTGTCAGACATGAACAAGAACAATAGATAACCAAAAATATGTATGAGAATATTTAATTTTAAATAATTTTAATGTTTTTTGGTTTTGCTTTGCAAATATTTATAGATTACCTTTACTTCGAGGAGCGTGTCTTATAGCAAAATAATAGTGACCTCATTTGAAAATATGTGCAACATTCCATATCTCTAGTACCCCTAACCTATCTATCTAGTAACATATATATATATATATATATATATATATGTTTTATTTACTTTTTTTACTTTATTTACTTTTATTTACTAGTGGTATGATAATCAGCTAAATATTCTTCACATCTCTCAAGTGGATTAAGACTACTCAGTGTCTCAACCCAGAGGTGCTTTTGACCTCCGCTTTACCAATGAGAATACTATCTAATTCCTAGAATTTATTCTGTATTGAACTTTATTTTTGCCTGCCTGATGTGATACTATTGGCAAATTTTACAATCTCTACCAAGCTTGACTGGGTTTCCGCCCACATACCTTGGCTTGAAAGTTAGCTGAATAATTAGCCAGCCCTGTCACCACTGACACACCAGAAAGCAGGAAAGAAAAATGATGACTGTGATTAATATGAATGATATTTTTTCAGTTCTTCTGATAATCTGACTCAAAATCAGAGTGTGCTTGGAGCCAGTTGTTAAATCTTAGGTGTGACCATTTATACCTTGGAAATTGGCAAATACTATAAATCAGAGCTTGATTTATTGTTTTGATGACTATATAGACTTAAAATGATAGAAAATGCTAATAATGCAGATTAAATTTAAAAGTGTATTATACCTATGAATTTTTTGAAAGCTTGTGTTTAAACATTTACCAGTATACTACTACCACAAGGTCCCCTGTGCATTTGAAATAGTATTTTATTTATAAGATTTTCCATAAACACATTTATTGTATAAAATGAAATTTAACTGTAATGATAAAATACTAATCCATTAGATATTGGAGGCTCTGAAAGAGCATATCAGTATTTTTCATGACCCTAATTATGGAAAAAAGGGACTGAGGAAACATTTAGACTCTCTATTCTGAACAGTCTGTCCAGAAGACATACCACTTCTAGAAAAAAAAAATAAAACAACCCAGCATACTTCCTAAATCTAAATCCGATTTTTCTTGTGCAGCAAGATAATTGTATAAATATGTGTGTATATATACATATATATTGTATTTAACATGCATTGGACTACTTGCCATCTAGGGGAGAGAGTGGGGGGAAGGAGGGGAAAAGTTGGAACAGAAGTTTTTGCAAGAACCTAAATCTTACCAAGACATCCCTGTTTTCCTTGTTTTTTCTTTTGAAAGAAATGCGAGGGTGGTGGTAGTGACAGAGCAGAAAAGGAGCCCCATGGTAGAGATGTTAATGAAAGTATAATCAATAGATCTTGGTAATAGGTTTGATATAAGAAGTAACAGAAAGTAAGGAGAGGTGGATGATATAAACTTCAGTGGTGGGGAGGATAAGGTGCCCTTGGAAGAAGTAAAGAACAGCTAGGTAGTACAGTGGATAGAAGTGAAGGTCCTGAGTTTAAATCCAGCCTCTGACACTTGATACTATCTATGTGATCCTTAGTAAGTCACTTAACCCTGATTGCTTTGCCAAAAAAAAAAAAAAAAAAAAAAAAAAAAGGAAAGAAAGACAAATAATAAAGGGATTTGGAAGTGAGGGAGAGTTGGGGGAGGGGAGAGATATGAGTTCTGTTTGAGATATTTTGAATTTAAGATGTCTGTGGGACATTCAATTTGAGTCATATAATAACCAATTCAAGATTGAGACTGTATACTTCAGCAACGATATTAGGGGCGAATAAGTAGATTTAAGAGTAATTGGTACACAAAAGAGGGAAATGTATCAATGTGTGCAAAAATTCTTATAGCAATTTCTTTTGTGGTGGCAAGCAATTCAAAATTGAGTGGATAGCTATCAATTCTGAAATAGCTGAACAAGTTATGGTATATGAAAATAATGGAATATCATTGATCTATAAGAAATAATGAACAAACCAATTTTAGAAAAGCTTAGAAAGATTTACATGAACTGATGCTCAGTGAAACAAACAGAATCAGGAGAACATTGGACACAGTAATAGCAAACATTTACGATGATCAACTATGATAGACTTGGCTCTTCTCTGAAATGCAAGACAATTTCAGTAGTTGTGGGCTGGAAAATGACAACTGCATGCAGACAAAAACTATGGAGACTGAAGCAGATTGAAGCATACTATTTTCACCTTTTTTGTCTTCTATATTTTTTCCTCATGGTTTTTCCCTTTTGTTCTGATTTTTCTCTCCCAACATGACTCATGGAAATATGTAAAAAAATGAATGTGCATGTATAACTTAAAAAGAAAAAAATTATAAAAAGAAATATTGGCACACAGATGATAATTGAATTCACAGAGTTGATGAAATCATCAGGTGAAGTAACATAGAAGGAAAACAGAAGAGGGTGCAAGACAGACCCTTGGGCTTTAGCTCACTGTTAGAGGATATAACCTGGATGAAAATCCAGCAAGTCTAATAGGAAGGAAGAAAACCAGGAGAGAGAATGTTACAGACACCTAATTTCAAAGGGAGATCGAACAGTGTCAAAGGTTATAGTATCTCATCTGCAGGAATTCTTGCCGCTAAATTCTAGAGAAACCTGAAAATTGCAATTTTAGTATCAGTTTACTTACACTATTGGTTTATAAGTAATAGGCAATTTGAAAACAAAATAGTTATCAGTTACTGTCTGCTGGGTCTTTTTTGAATAATTTTTTTTCATTGTGAAGTGTTTATTTTTTATCTCTCATCCCCACCCTTTTTCAAAATCCCTGTAACAAATATGCAGAGTCAAGCAAAACAAACCCCTGTATTGTCCATGTCTAAAAATGTGTGTCTCGTTGTCTGCTAGTTCTTGTGTTTCCCTTGAGAAGGTATTGAGCAGGCACCTGCTCCTCAGGCTCTGCTGATTTGTGAGGCTAACCCACCCATAATTCATTCTTCCTGCTTCTTATTTCTAACAGACAAAGCCTCTTGGATCTCTCCTTCACAGTCATCAATAGAGGAGTTGCAAACCTGTTGAGCCAGCCAGGCACCCATGGTTTCTGCCTCTGTGGCATTAGTTCTAGAGGCATTGACAGCAGAATTCTCTCTCAGTAGGATGGGGATTCAGTCTGCTGGCAGCAGAAAGGAGGCTGGCTTTCCAGGCTGCATATTGAGAATGTGAAGATAGGAAAAATCAACAGTGTGGTGCTGACACTCAAAATCCACTTCCTTTTGAGTAGATAAAATAATCTGCAATTGCCCAGCCTAATATTCAACTGCTCTCATATTATATAAAAACACACACACATTTATTTATTTATATATAAACATATGTATAAATATATTATATATAATATGGAAATAACTTTAACATGTAACTGCTCTCATATTATATATATATATATAATTTTTATCTATTTATACATAAACATACATATGTATATAGAAACATATATAATAACATGCAACTGGTCTCATTATATATATATAATATACATTTATTTATTTATACATAAACATGTATATGTATATATAAATACATTATATAATAACATGCAACTGCTCTCATATATACATTTATTTATATATAAGCAATATGTATTTATAAACATTATATATAATAATGCAACTAACTCACATGCAACTGCTCTCATATTATATATATATATATATATATACACACATATTAACACACACATCTGTACAGTATGACTAATGTTCAATAACAACCTTTGTGTCCAAAATTAGATTATAGAGTTGTCTAATAGTCATTAAAAAAAGAAATCTCTCCTTTGGAAGATGATGACACATCTGATTGCTTTTATTATCTACCTTAGAGACTTAAAACTTCTCACTTTATGAAAAGTGAGAGAAGTATAAGATGGAAAGATGTAGTTACATGATCTGGATATAAATCCTAGCTGGATTACTTACTACTGAATATTTTAGAAATATAATTTCCTCATCTGGAAAATGAAGGATTTGTTCTACATAACTACTAACATTGCTATAAGCTCTAAATTTTTGGTCCTACTAATGCATTGCTGTTGGAGTTATGAAATGATTTAACCATTCTGGAGATCAATTCAATAGATTTTGTTCTTCAATTGGATGAGCCCCAATATCCTCATAACCAATAAAATGTAAAATGTGCATACCCTTTGATCTAGCAGTATCTTTACTGAATTTATATCCCAAAGAGATCATAAAAGAGGGACAAGGACCTAGATGTGCAAAAATGTTTATGGCAGCCCTTTTTGTAGTGGCAAGAGCTACTTGCCTATCAATTGGAGAATGGCTGAATAAGTTATGGTATATGAATGTAATGGAATATTATTGTTCTGTAAGAAATGATGAGTAGGCTGATTTCAGAAAAGCCTGGAAAGACTTACATAAACCAATGCTGAATGAAGTGAGAAGAATCAAATGGACATTGTGCACAGTAACAAGATTATATGATGATCAACTGTGATGTACTTGGCTCTTTTCAACAGTGCCGTGATTCAAGGTAATTCCAAAATGGAAAGGATGGAATATGCCATCTGCATCCAGAGAGAGGCCTTTGAAGATTGAATGTGGATCAATATATAGTATTTTTCTAATCCTTTTTGTTGCTATTGTTTGCTTGTTTGTTTTCTTCTTTCTCGTGGTTTTATTTTCCTTTTGATCTTTTTTTTTGTACAACATGACAAATATGGAAATGTATTTTAAAGGATTGAGCATATTTAACCTGTATCAGATTGCTAGCTGTCTTAGGGAGGGGGGAGGCAAAGGAAGGAGAAAGAAAAATTCAGAGCATAAAGTTTTACAACAATGAATGTTGAAAACTATCTTTACATATATTAGGAAAATCAAATACTATTGAAGAAAAAACAAAATAAATCTATGATCCTATTTATTCAATATTTGTTAAATGCCTACAATGTTAATTATTGTACATACCAACTTCTTTTTCAACATTAACTGTAATGTATATATACATATGTACACATAAATACATGTATGTATCTGCATAGACATATATATATATATATATATCTTCCTCCAGTATCTCATTGTCCAGTCCAGGTGTTTGCCAGCTGTGTTACTATACTGATGCACTGGGCAAAAAGCTACTATCCTGCCTTCAAGTCCCAACTCTTACCCTATCTCTGATTACTCTGATTACTCCCACTTTTTTCTGAACTCCAATAGATTTACAGTCACCACTATAAAGCTAAACACTGAATGAAAAAACATTTTTTTTTCACTGCAATGATACATTTCAGTTCAATTTACCAAGCATTTAGAGTTTCTGGGAATATATAGGTGGAAAAAAAGAAATGCCACACCCTTGCCCTCAAGAAGTTTACCATCTAATAGTGGTGTAAATAACTCTTATACAATGTAGCAGGTGATTAAATACATAATACTCTACTTTCTGGGAAGAGGGGAAAAGGCTCAGGGAGGGTTTCCAGGAGAAGCAGTACTTGATCTGAGTGTTAAAGATATCTGTAAGTGGAAAAGTGATGGGAGTTTGTTCTGGGCTTGGAAGTGGGATAAATTTGGAGAAGCACTTTGACTCAACTGTTGCTTGGCTAGCATGAAATAAACTTGAAAGGAAAGTTGGAGCCAAAATATAGCCAGCTGTGATTCTAGGCTAAGTAGGCTTATATTTTATAATGTAGGCAACTGGGAGCCACTGGTATTTTTTGAACAGGGGAGTGATGTGATCACATAGTGCATTAGGAAGATTGTTGTGTCAGCCGTGTGAAGGATGAGACCAAGAGGTGAGAGATTGGAGATTGACAGCCTCCAAAGCCAGGTTATCTAAAAATCTTCAGAGACTCATTGGCGGTAACTAGAGGCAAAACTACAAACAGGTGAGGTTATTACAACTGTGGATTGGCTCAAGAGTGTAGTCCACTCAAAGCCTTCCCTGTCCTGTCTTATTTCTCCTCTCTGCCAGCAATTACCAACCTGCCTATGGGCAAAGGCCACTATCCCTCTTCCCTCTGACAGCATCAGGCTAGCTGAATCAGACCTATAATCCTCTATTCAATAGATTTTGTTCTTCAATTGGATGAGCCCCAATATCCTCGTAACACATTTTTCCTTTGTGAGATATATGTAAAATACTCTGTCCGTCTAAGTGTTTTTCAAAGAATCAAGCTCTTACCTTTTAAAATTACATGGGGATGGCATTGTTCAAACACGTAAGACTGAGTATTCCAGAAAGCATCAACAACAGGATACAATGCGCTAATTTTACCCCACTTTGACTTGGAAAATGTAATCGGTACTTACAGAAATTGTAAATACTAAAGAATCAAGGTAGTAGGATTATTCTAAAATAGGGCGCTAATACATCAAGCAAAATAGCTTTTTGCTAGTCTTAACTGACTGCCATTATCTATCAGAGAAGCTATACCTCTGACCTCAATATTGTAAAGAAACACAAATGATTATAAGCAGGTGTCCCAGGATTTCTGGGGAAAGAAAGAGCTCGGCATAGACTAGGAGAGAAACTTTGAAATCTCAACTAGTATATCAAAGTACAGAAAAAAACACCTCAGGGCCCAGGTATGCCAGGACAAATACTAATTTAAGTCCTATGGAATTTTCCTGCCAAATTGCTCCCTTCCTGAAATCCATGACCCATATAACACCAAGATCTAGATGCTAGTTGAATTATTTTGCATTTTGCTTTGTAATGGTTTCATGCACTAAACTCTGCCTTTTAAACTAGATTATAAGTCTCCTCATGGGTAAGGACTGTCTATTTGCATATCTAGAAGTAATCTTGGTTATCATTTAATTCAACACCCTCATAGTAGAAATGAGAAAACTGAGATCCAATGAGATAAGGCATTTTTCTCAAGAGCACACAAGTACCAAATAGCTAACTTGATATTCAAATCCAAATCCTTTAACTCTACATACCACATGCATCCCCATAATTTCTATTGAAGACTAGGTACAAACATTGTGGGTGCTCAACAAATACTTGGATTGAAGGTCAGTATCCATGGGAATTCTGCAAATTGTCAAGAAGGAGGTCCTTTGCAATAATAATTGCAAAAGGTAGCTATATATCTTTAAGATTTTGAGGAAATTTACCAGAAACAGACTTTTAACATAATTCTAAGTCAGGAGACCAGGATATTCTAAATATAGAATCTTAAGACTAGAAGGGTCACAGAATTCTAATTAAGATGCATTTTCTGGAGAAAGACAACAATATCTGAGAAATTGTCATTTGATAGCAGTCAAAAATTTCAGAGTGGGTTCAGGAGAAGCATGGAGAAAGGGGCTTCTAATATTATCAGTCACTATGAAATAGATAATCTATGGACTGCTGATCCAAGTCAATTGTTTCCATCATTATTCTAATTGTGTTTTCTTAATAAAGGCTTAAGCCCCTCCGGGGACCTGTAATATCTTTCCCAATAGAAAGCAGTCCATCATAATGGATGAGAATAGAAATAAAATTTCTTAAATTTTTGGAGACTTTAAAAAAAAATTCAATGGAGATAAATAACATGAAAAACTCTACTGAAGTTTCTTTCCCCCTTTGTCATAGGTTAAATTATCTCACTTCTGTCTGTACTGTAAGTTTCCTTCCTTTTCCCAGAAGGAGCCCAAATTAGTTTTACTTCATTTTCAAGTCAACTGATACTGCTTTATTGTCTGTGAATTTTGCCCTGGCTTTATTCATATTTTTATTGCATTGTTCTCTATTTCATGTGTGTTAGTCTTTTCTCAACAAGATTGTAGGCTTGTAGAGACCAGAAACTATATCTCCCCCCCCCCCCCATTATTAATTATCCTACCCTGCACTGGGCTAGGCATATAGTAGCTACTTGATAAATATCATAGAGTAAATGAAATTTTCATGGGACACTAAAAAGTATGAAAATCATGTGTAATGGAAAACCTTTTCAAGGAACTCGTTATTCTCTTTAACTAGTGCCATTAAAATATCTGTGCTTGAGCTTGAACTTGTGATGACCATCAAGTTCATTGTCTATCTTCATTTAGGAATGCTCCTTACCTATCTAGAAAGTAGGGAATCAGGGTTGCAACATCATTAGAAGGAATTTTGGATCTAATCAATTACCCAAGCATAAATCCAATCTGAAGTATGCCCAACAGGTTACTATTTAACTTTTACTCCAAGATCTCTAGTAAAAGAGAATTCAGCATTCTTCCAAAGAAACTCTTTCCATTTTGGGAGTTTCACTTCAGTTCTTCCATGAATCGGTTATTTCATTGATTTGGATACTTCCTATAACATTTCAGATCACAAACCATCCGTTCCTTCTCAGTCATAAAATCTGTACTGGAGATTCACTCAACTTGCTAGGGATCTTTTCCCAATTTTCTCAATATTTCATAGATACCAATGGAAAACACAAGCTGTTTCAACTATATATCACTTCTGCTATATGGGCAGTCACCTTTTTTCCCCCAGTAATCTGCCTGTGCTGACAGCCTTTATATTGCTTCTCTGATACATTCTCAGATATCTATGTGCTGTAACTGTGACCTACTTACTTCCAGGATTCTCTTCTCCATGTCCTTTGTGTGCTCCCCTATTTTAATTCTTTGAAGACCATAGTTCTCCATGAGTTTCACTTAAGAACTTTTTTTTTTGCATTGGACTAAAATGAGCTTCCTTGTAATTTTTACTTGTTGCTTCTATGTCTGCCAGCTGGGACCAAAGAAAAAAGTTCAATCCTTTTCCTACATAGCAATCCTTTTAATACTTAAAGGATTCATTTTATCATGGACTTAACATCCCCAGCTCCTCCAATTTATACTTTTATGGCATGGTTTAAAGTCTCCTCATTATCCTAGTAGTTTTTTTGCATGTGCCCCATATCAATATGGTGCTGAGAATAAAATATGCCAAGGGTAAAACATTCAGGACTCAATATAAGAGGACTATTTTACTACATACAAATGCTACCTAATGCCACATTACTTTTTTTTTTTTTTTTTTTGGCTACCACATCATATACACAACACTCTAATTAAATTTGCAGTCTCACTAAAATCCCAAGTCATTTTTTTCCTCATTCTGACTTATGCAGTTGATTTTCTTGAACCCTTGTAGGATTTTACATTAATATCTATTAATTTCAGATCACCATTCTAGGTGATCGCTATCTTAATGATCTACATCTTCATCGAAGTCATTAACAAATGTTGACCAAAACAAGACCTAGAAACCTTGTAGCATTCCATTGGGTACCTCCCTCCAGGTTTATTTCTCTGAACCCAAATTTTCTCATCTCCAAAATGGGGGTAATAGTATTTGCCATATGCTAGTGTGTAAAGATTTTCTGAGAAAGAAATTGGTTGCCCAATTTCAGATTTTATATAGCTAGCATTTCTATATTGCTTTAAGATTTGTAAAACCACTTACAAATATCCTTCTATTTGATCCTCATAACAACACTGGGCAGGTAGGTTCTATTATTATCCTTTTACAGCTGGGGAAACTGAGGCAGGTAACAGTTAAGTGATTTGCCCTGGTTCACACAACTAGTATGTGCTTAAGTCAGGATTTGAGTTCAGGTCTTCCTGATTCCAAGCCTAGCACTTTTCATACTGCATCATCTAGCTACCTCACTTTTCTTTAATATCAGAAAACCGCCTTATGTTTTACTTTAATTTGTGATACTATCCATTTCCCACATTTCCTCTTGTTCTATCTGTCAATCAACAAGCATTCATTAAGCACCTACTAAGTGCCACATATGATACTGAGCTGAAGCAAGATGAAAATCTGCTGAATACACATCTTAGATGCTGCTTAGCTGGTTCCTCAGAATGAATACCTATTTCATTTGTAGAATCATAGAATTGTAGAGTTGGAAGTGTCCTTAAAGGGCATACAATCTAACTTCCTACTTGAAGCTTGTATCTTCTCGTTAGCACTTACAAGTAGTCATCTCACCTCCTCTTGAATCCTGATGATAACAGGAAACTCTTCCTTACGGCACAGCCCATTTCATTTTTGGACAGCTCTCTACAACTCTGATGGTACTATGAAGAAATCAGTATCTACCAGACTACACTGATAGAAAGTTATTCTTTAAGTGGGATAAAATTTACTTTCCTATACTTTCCATCCATTAGTTATAACTTAGTCCTTTGGGCCAAAGGAAACATTTTTCATATGACAGTTCTTCAAATCCTTGTAGATAGCAATCATGTCCTTCCTAAATCTTCCTTAAGCTAAACACCAATCTCCTTATAAACATATGCTAGGTGCTGTTGGATATTCAAAAAAAATATGAGGTATCATTCTTACCTTCAAGGACTTTTTTTCCTTATGACTTTTATATTGGAAGCCACAAATTCTTTTCTTGCATAAGATTCTTTATAAAATTTTCCCATCTTTCTGGAGTTATGAATCTCAGAGAAATATTAGCCAGATAACAATGTAATGGAAAATACGCTGAAAGATTCAGATCATAACTCTGATCAGTATAATGACTACTTATGCCTTCAGAGCATGAATGGCAAAGCATTCCTCTCTCTTCTTGACAGAGAAGTAGTGGAGTATAGGTGTGGAATAAAATACACATTTACAGACATGACCTTTAAATATATGAGGAAAAACATACTTCTTTTTTGATCCACAGAGTTCAATGATAGGATTTTATTTCATATTATGCCTAGCATGTTGTTTTACACATAAGTACACAATAAGTATCAAAGAATTATTTAATTCATTCACTTCTCCATGTGTTCAACAAGTTCTTATTAAGTGAAAGCCAATTGATATGTTTATTGTCATTTTGGAGGAGTTGACGGTCCTTGTTTGTTACAGCAGGAAGGGGGGATCATTAGGAAGTGACTTTAATATAAAGAAAAAATAACACCAATAAAACTTTTAAAAAGAAAAGAAAAAATAAACATAAGCTTTTTAATGCCTTTGGTCCTAACTCCCACCCTTCTTTCCTCCTTCACTTCTTGTGTTCTCATGGTTTTCGTTAGGACCTGAAACAGATTGGCCGGACTCATAGCCATCTAATCATGGGCATTAACAATCACAGTTGGCTTTTATTCTCCTCCTCCCCATTCTCCCCCATGAGATACTGAAGCTTTGGTGGAGTGTGTGTTTACTTCATTATCCAGAAGAACTCCTGTGAATAAGCTGTTAGATTAACTTCCCTGGCTCAGAAAGAATCTGTACTGGCTCAGTCAATCACTCCCATCACAGTCTTCCTTTCCTTTTTCTTTTTCAGAAGCAAAACAATAGCTGATAAGCATGAGCTCTCAGGAGAACAATGCAGAGCCTTCACTGCAGTCGGGATGGAATGATCAACAAATTGCTCTGTTCCCCTGTGATGCTCCCTGAACACTTGGGCGGTTGGATGGGGAATGAGCAGAGCCCCAATGGGGCAAGAAAGCCTTAGGGCTGAGACATGACTTCTTAAAGGAAGTGGCTTAGACTTGCCAATTATTTCCTGACCCCCTGAAAATGCAAAGGGCCCATTTCTCTGGAACAGAGTCTTTGGTCATGAAGGGTAGGAATAGGACAGAATAAACCAAGTGGGTGGAGGATACAAAGCCAATAAATTTCACTCTAAGGTTGCCCTTGCTTAACTCCTTAACCCTTTAGCCTCTGGATTTCTTGATAGGACTGATCTTCTAGAGCTTTTGTTTTGGAAGCTTATAGGATTTCTTGTAGTCAAGTGAAGACCATTCTGAATAGTTTTCCTTGAAGAAATAGTGTCAAGTATGATTAACATTGAAGGCTCTATTTACTTTTAATATATGAGGAAAAAACATACTTCTTTTTTGATCCACAGAGTTCAATGATAGGCTTTTATTTCCTATCTGATTTCCCTATAACGTCTAGCATGTTGTTTTACACATGGTAAGTACATAATAACTATCAAAGAGTTATTTATTTCATTCACTTCTCCATGTGTTCAACAAGTTCTTATTAAGTGCTAGCCAGTTGATGCAATGGATAAGAGTACTGATTCTGGAATTAGGAAGATTTGAGTTCAGATTTGACCTTATATACTTACCAGTTGTGCCACTCTTGGCAAATTACTTATTCTCTATCTGCCTCAGTTTCCTCACTTAGAAAATAATGATATAAAAACACCTATCTCCCAGGTTTCTTGTGAGGATCAAATGAGTTCATATTTGTATAGTGCTTATTGTTGTTATTGTTATTATATGCCTGCTATGTGCCCAGCCCTGTGCTAGGTGCTGTGGATATGTCAAACTGTAAGTTATGGTTCCTACTTACAGTTCGGCTGGCACGCAGGATACACATAACACATTAACAGGGCATCTAGATGGTGCAGTGGATAAAGCACCAGTCCTGCAGTCTGGAGGACCTGAGTTCAAATCCAATTTCAGATATTTAATACTTCATAGCAGAGTGACCCTGGGCAAGTCACTTACCTTAATTGCTTTGATTAAAAAAAAAAGAAAATATATAAAAAGAAAATATATACTTATGTTAAGATAAGTAGTACAGATATAAGCCTGGTAGAAAATTACCTGGTAGAAAAAAATAAGGAAGATCATTGTGCCTGGGAGCATCTGGGGGAATGTTTCATAGAAAAAATGATACTTGAATTGGGAAGAATTGGAAAGCTAATTCCATCAGTATTACTTTAGGCTATTTAAAATAATTAGATGGTTTAAGATTGGAATAAGGCTGTGGTGTAGGAAATGATGAGCTGGTATATTTAGAAAAAGATGGAAAGACTTGGACTTAGGAAGGAAGATGCTATCCACCTTCAGAGAAACAGAGAACAAATGGAAACAATCATAGTATATTCTTACATATACATGTATGAATGTATATATGTATATATATGATTATAGACATCTGTGTATATGTATGTATATGTATACATATGTATATATGTAAAATATCTGCAGTTAATTGAAGCTTAGGGAGGAGGAAGGGAGAAAAATGAAAATTACACATCAGGGAACAAAAGGAAACCTAGAAGGAAGCAAAGAAAAGATGGACAGCTCTGGACATTATACATATCATTTATTATGTAGGCTTTATTAAAAGGGAAATTTATTGCCTCATATTTTGAATCATCTCCTATGTTCTTCTGTGCACATGACAATGTTCTTCTTTTCTTTTCTTAATTTGTATTTAAGTTTAAAATAAAATTGTTAAAAAGTGGGAAAAAAGAATTGGAAGGTTTTGTCTAGTTAGGAATGACAGAGGGTGGCAGTTCTGCCATGGAGACAACGTGAGTCAAATTATGGAAATCAGAATGGGTATGACATGTGTTGAATATGATAAGGAAAATAACCTGGCTCATTTGGGGTTTGTGGAAGGCAGGGTGGCACTAAAAGTTAGATAGGCAGAGTATGACCAGTTGTTGGATGATCTTGAATGACAGACTACACTTAGGCTTGATCTTGTAGGCAAGAGGAAATCATAGTTTAACACCCTTAGTTAGCACTTAGCACAGTCCCTGGCACATAGTTAATAATCTGCTTGTTGGTCTGACAGTCATAGTCATAAAGAATGATAGGATGGCATTGTGCTAACCCCCTAGCAGCCTCTATCATCAAACAGTTGTTTAGTGATCTGCATCTCCAATATCCTCTTCCCTTCACCTTCTGTTACCTTTAAGGGGTTGTGATAGCTTCTAGTTGTTAGAAGCATTGATGTTATAGCACAGTCAGATTCTCTATGCGAGTAAAATGTGTTGTGCCATCAGGGATTTTGTCTAAGTCTATGTATTAAGTATCTGAGTTTACTCCCTCAAGAATCTGCTCCAATTTTTGAGAAGTTCATTCTGACTTCCAAGCCTTTGCTCTTTATTAGATTGTGAGCTAATTCATTAGCTTGTAAGCTCTTTGAGGTCAGGGATGCCTTTTTCTTCTTTTTATATCCCCAGCACTTAGCATAATGCCTGATACATAGTAAGTGCTTAATTAATGTTTTTGATCAACTAATTGTTTAATGTTGTGTCCCTGATATATCAGAATTCCAAGTAGATATTGGCCACAACGTCAAATGTGATGACAGTTTTCTTTAAATCCAAGTTTTGCCCCGGTTTGCTTATCATTTTTATCAGTCTTGGTTGGTTGAGAGTAGGTAAGTTTGAGGTAATTCAAAGAAATTCTGGTAGACTTATGATGGGAAAAAAGCCATCCACATCCAGAGAGAGCACTATGGAGACTGAATGTGGATTTCAAAGCCTAGTATTTTCAACTTTTATTGTTGTTTGCTTGGGTTTTTCTCTCCTTTTGATCTGATTTTTCTTGTGCAGAATGATGAATATGGAAATGTGTTTAGAAGAATTGCACATGTTTAACCTATATTTGATTGCTTGCTGTCTAGGGGAAAAGGGAAGGAAAGAGAGAAGGAGAAAAATTTGGAAACAAGATTTTGCAATGGTGAATGTTGAAAATTATCTTTGCATGTATTTAGAAAAATAAAAAGTTATTTTTAAAAGAGAGAAGACTGAGGGGAGGGACTGGTTCTTTTATAGATTTGTATGACACCTGCCACATAATAAGCACTTAATAAATTCTTGCTAATAGGGTAATTGAAATGAATTTCAAATTTAATGTCTGACTTTCCTTCAGCATGGAAAATAACAGGACAGGAGTTGGGAGCAGAAGATATTAGATCACATTGAGTTAGTTGTTACATAGGGAATTTGGAAATGTTTAAGAATTAAGACTGGGTAGGAAGAACATATTGTATAATATCTGGGTGTGATCCCATGTTTTCTGAAGACTCAAGGAGGGAAATGGAAAATAGATCAAGAAAACTAAGCAAGATATCTCTTCTTTGGAGAAAAATCAGAACAGTGTAACATTTAAAAATAATATTCATCTTCAAAAATAGTTTATCCAACTGTTTTCTACCTCAACATAGTACACATTGGCTCTGTGGCTTCTGGAGGGGAGATAATCATTACTTCTCTGGAAGGAGAAAAGGCCATATGTTCAATATCAAAAATTTATAGAGTGTTTCATTTTCTGAGCTCCTAGTTACTAATGTATTAAGTCCTGTGGAAAATTCTCCCCATAATATTCTGTGATGTTTTTTCGCTCTTCTTAATGGCAGAAAGCTCCAGTAGAAGGCAAAGACATTTCCTTGTCTGAATTACTGCCACCATGAAATAGATTGAAAAAATATATCATTTTTATGTCAACCAGTAGCATCCTAGTCCACACAGGGGTGTCTCCTAAAGCCATCAAGATAGTATCAGAGCATTAATCATGTCTGGAACAGTGAGGCCGCACTCTTCCTGCCTGCCCTCCTCCAAATACCAGCCAGCACCCACAAAGGTTCAAACCCCAGGGCCAGCTGCAGCCAACGGGAGAGACAAAGCACACAGGATTCAATTTCTGAGCTCTGTGACTGGAAGCACGTTTCTTCCGACTCCTGCTAATGGACTGGAGGGTCAAACTACTGCAGGTGACAGCTCAGAATTTGGACCGGGCAGATCTACACACAGAATATTGTTAGGATTTAGGCCTGAATGGTGCCCTTCACACCTGGTTTACAAAGTTTCTGTTATTATCAGTCACACAGAAGACACAAAGATGATGGAAATGATCTGGTTGTTGCAAATGTGTATGGGTGAGATAAACACAAACACATACACATATATGTAAATATATAGGCACAAATAAAAAGGATTATAATTGCTGGAGACAGTTGGTGTTGGAATTGAGAGATATGAGTTCAAATCCCACTTCTAACACATATTAGCTATATGATCCTGGATTTGATCTTTCAATGCCCCAATACTCTCAAGAGTATAAGTTGCAGAGAAGGTATTGATCTATGGTGGTGGAGGAAATTCCTTGTTGGGAGTTCCTTTATTGGTAAAATCATAGGTCCAATTAAAAATTATTTACATTTATATTATATACATACTCATATATACACACTTATAGATGTATGCTGTAATGATGACATATTTCTATAACCTGTTAAATTTAATGAGTGCCTTCTTCACAATAAACCCCATGAAGTAGGTGATACACATACATGCACATTCACATGCACACACATTTAACTCAATTTTTCAAAAGACATGAAGGGGCAGGGACAAGATGGCAGAGTAGAGGCAGCAACCTAGCTCAACTCTCCCAAAATTCACCTCCAAGCGCTTTTAAAATAACTCCTCAAATCAAATTTTATAGTAGTAGAACCAGTAAGAGGTCAATGTAAGATTTTTTCCAGTCTAAGACAAATTAGGATGTCAACAGGAAGGATATGTGATTACCAGATGGGCTCTGGACAAGAGTACATATAGCAGCAGTAGCTTTGGGAACTCTCAGTCTAGAGCAGAAAGGGGTGTCAGACAGCTGGTCAAAAAGAGATCATAAGGGAGTCTTTGCTAGAAACTGAGTGCAGCTAGTAATGAATAGCAACTGTAGAGCCCATAAGCAATTCTAGGTAAGAGTTCCTGAATGGAGAGGAACACTTCTCATCAATCATAAGGGAACAGGGACCCTGGCCACAGTACCACAGCCAAGAAGAGTGTTACAGCTTGTGACTACAGGAAAATATCAGCCCTTAGTAAATGAAGTCCAAAGTGAAGATGAGAGCAATGTCCACACCTCTCACACTATCAGAGTAGCCTGAAAACACTGAAAACTTGGAGATTCCCAGAGCTTCCTCTGAAAACAATAGCAAGTTAAAGTCCACTCACCCACGTGAGCAGAACCCAGCTTTAATATACAGTTCGAAGTCAGTAAATAAGCTAGAAAAAAATGAGCAAGCAACAAAAAAAGAACTTGACCATAAAAAGCTACTACAGTGAAAAGGAAGACCAAGACATAAATTCTTAAGAAGGCAATAATGTTAAAACAGCTACAGGCTCAAAGAAAAATTATAATCCAAATCCAACAAAAATTCCTGGAAGAGCTAGAAGAAAACTTGAGAAAAATTAAAATGGTGCAAGAAAATTATGAAAAGAGATGAAAGATCTCCCCACAAAATACTGAAGAAACCAATACCTTAAAAACATAATTGGCCTAATGGTAAAAGAGTGACAAAAATTCACTGAAGAAAAAAAACTCCTTAAAAAGCATAATTGGTCAAATGGAAAAAGAGGTACACAAGCTCACTGAAAAGGAATGATTACTTAAAAATTAGATTTGGGCAAGTAGAAGCCAATGACTCCAGGAAAAATCAAGAAATAATAAAAACAAAAGAATGAAAAAATAGGGGAAAATGTGAAATAACTTCTCAAAAAAAAAAAAAACTTGGAAAAAAGATCAAGAAGAGATAGTCTAAAAATTATCGGACTACATAAAAGCCATGACCAAAAGAAGAGCCTAGACAATTTTTAAATTGTTTTATTGTTTTTGGTCATTCACGTACATTAATTTTTTAAATATACACATTTCTTTATGAATCATGTTGGAAGAGAAAAATCAGAACAAAAGGGGAAAACCATGAAAGAAAAAAACAAGAAAAAGAAAAAAGTAAACATAGCATGTGTTGATTTAAATTGTCTCCATTATTCTCTCTCTGGCTGCAAATGGCATTTTCTATCCAAAATTTACTGGGATTGCCTTGGATCACTGAACCACTGAAAAGAAATAAGTTTTTCATAGTTGATTGGTGCATAATCTTGCTGTTACTGTGTACAATATATTTCTGGTTCTTCTTGTTTCATTCAGTTCATGTAAATCATGTAAATCTTTCCAGACCTTTCTAAAATCAGCTTGTTCATCATTT
Organism: Sarcophilus harrisii; assembly: GCF_902635505.1. Taxonomy (NCBI): domain Eukaryota; kingdom Metazoa; phylum Chordata; class Mammalia; order Dasyuromorphia; family Dasyuridae; genus Sarcophilus; species Sarcophilus harrisii. The sequence continues at coordinate 84,703,101 of NC_045427.1, forward strand.
TTTATAGAACAATAGTATTCCAGTACTTGAATATATCATAACTTTTTCAGCCATTCCTTAATTGATAGGACAAAATAGAAATTAAATGAACACTCCAATAACCTCCTAAGAAAAATCCCCAAATGAAAATTCTCAGGAATATTATAGCTAAATTCCAGAGCTCTCAGGTAAGAAGAAAATATTGCAAGCATCTAAAGAGAACCAATTTAAATATGGTGAGGTCACAAGACCACACAACATTTAACAGCTTTTACATTAAAAAGGCAAAGGGCTTGGAATACAATATTCTGAGAGGCAAAGGAGCCTATGATTATAACCAAGAAAATAACCTTCCCAGCAAAAATGAGTATATTTCTTCAGGGGGGGAAAGTGTATATTTATTGAAGTATAGAATTTTCAAGCATTCCTGATGAAAAGAACTGAGTTGAATAGAAACAAGATTCAAGAGAAGAATAAAAAAGTAAGCTTAAAAAAGTAAACATAAGGGACTTGATAAAGTTAAACTATTTACATTCCTATATATATATATATATATATATATATATATATATATATAACTCTTTATAACTTTATCACTACTCAGACAGAAATCTACAACATCGAGACCATGAATATTAGTCAATTATGTTAGAATTATGTCTAAAAAATGAAGGCCTAAGGAAAAGGGATGCATTGGGAGAAGAGAGAGAAGTAGAATCAGGAAACTTTTCTCATTTAAAAAGGAATGCAAGGAAAAACTTTTATAGTAAAGGGGAAACTGATAGAGTAGTGGACAATGCTTAAACCTCAGTCTCATAGAAATTGGTTCAAAGAAGGAAGAATACACCCCCCACACACACACATACACATCCTGTTGGGTATAGAAATGTTTTACCCAGTATGGAAATAAAAGGGGAAGAGGATAAGAGAATGGGGAGATGATAAAAGGGAGAATGAATTAAGAGATGCAGTGGTTAAAAGCAAAACTAAGATTCTTTGGAGAAGGAGGAGAGGAAAGAGATAGAGACAGAGAAAAAGACAGAGAGAAAGAAACACGGAAAGAAACAGAAGAAAATAGGAGGGAAGGAAATATACAACAATCCTAACTGTGTATGTAGATGGAATAGGCTTGTCCATGAAATGCAAGGTAATAGCAAAATGGATTAGAAACCAGAATCCAACAATATGTTGTTTACAAGAGACATACTTAACCAGCAACATGCACAAAAGGAATTAAAGGACTAAAGCAGAATATATTATGCTAAAAAGTCAGGGATAACAATCATGATCCTAGACAAAGCAAAAGCAAAAAGAGATCTAATTTAAAGAGCAAGTCAGGGAAAATACATTTTACAGCAAGTGTCTTTGATAAAAGTCTTATTTCTCAACTATTTGAGGAATTAAGTCCGATTTATAAAAATAAGGGCCATTTCCTAATTAATAAATGGCAAAAGAATATAAACAGGTGGTTTTCAGGGGGGAAAAATCAAAGCTATGTATAATTTTTACTAAAATTCTCTAAAGTCATTATTAATTAGAGAAATGAAAACTAAAACAACTCCAAGGTACCTTTTCAAATCTATTAGAAATGACAATTACCAGAAAGGATGGGGGAAAATAGATACATTTATAATGGTTGGTAGAGTTGTGAACTGGTCCAAACATGATATTATTTTTGTTGTACAATTTTTTTTCAGTGGTTTGCCATTTTCTTTTCCAGTTCATGTTATAGATAAGAAAATGAGGTAAACAGGGTTAAGTGATTTGCCTGGGGACACATAACAGTTTAGCATCTGAGACTTAATTTGAACTTGTGAAAAGGAGCATTCTATCCACTGTGCCATTTAGCCACTTCAAATATCCAAAGATTGTGGAGAACAATTTGAAACTATATCCAAAAACTGTATATATAAAACTGTGCATTCCTTTTGATCCAACAATTCCAGTACTACATCAGTATCCTCAAAGAGATCAAGAAAAAAAGAAAAGGACTTATAAGTATAAAAATATTTATAGTAGCTCTTTTTGTGGCACAAAGAACTAGAAACTGAGGGGATGCTCATCTATTGGGTAATGGTTGGACAAATTGAGGCATATGAAAAGGCTCTGAGGCAGCTAGATAGCACGATGGATAGAGCACCAGCCCTGAAGTCAGGAGGACCTGAGTTCAAATATGATCAGACACTTAACATTTCCTAGCTATGTGACCCTGGGCAAGTCACTTTACCCCAGTTGCCTCAGCAAAAAAAGAAAAAAAGAAAAGGATCCACAGGTACAAAAATGTTTATAGCAGCTTTTTTTGTGGTAATGTTTGAAATCAAAGAGATGCCCATCAATTAGGAAACTGTTGAACAAGTTGTAGTATATAAATATAACAGAATACTATTGTTCTGTAAGAAATGATAAGCACATAGATTTCAGAAAAATCTGAAAAAACTTACATGAACTGATGCTTGAGTGAAATAAGCAGAGCCAGGAGAACATTGTACACAATTTAGTTCTCTCTGCAATACAATGATCAAAAGCAATTCCAAGAGACTCACAATGGAAAATATCACATTCTAGAGAAAGAAAAATAGAGTCTGAATGCAAATTGAAGCATATTTCTTTGGCTTTTTCTTTCTTATAGTTTTTCCTTTTTGTTCTGATTCTTCTTTTACAACATGACTAATATGAAAATATATTTAATATGATTGTAGATGTATGAGCTATATCAGATTGCTTGCCATCTTGGAGAAGGAAGAGAGAAGGGGGAAAAAATGGAGATCAAAATCTTATAAAAGTAAATGTTAAAAACTAGCTTTATATGTAATTGGAAAAAATAAAATAATATTAAGTAGAAAAGTAAAAATAAAAGAAAGTTAAAAATAAAAAAAAAAA